>NW_007733943.1:2503-8142 GCF_000696425.1 Galeopterus variegatus
ACTTTCCTTACCTTTTTTTTTTTTTTTTTTTTTACTTTCCTTGGCATGAAGTCTATTTTTTCTGATATAAGTATGGCTCCTCTTGATCTTTTTTGGTTTCCATTTTCATGAAATATCTTTTTCCATCCTTTCACTGTCAGCCAGTGCATGTCTATTGGTTAAGTGAGTTTCTTCTAGGCAGGATATTGTTGGTTATTGTTTTATAATCCATTGAGCCACTCTGTGTCTTTTAATTGGGGCTTTTAATCCATTTACACTTAGGATTATTATTGATATACAGGGACTTGTTACTGCAATTTTGCTATTTTTTTTCCAGTTGTTTCATAGATCCTTTTTTCCTTTTTTCTGGTCTTACTGTCTTCCTTTGTGGTTGAATGGTTTTCTCCAGCTTTACATTTTGATTTCTCACTATTTATTTTTAGTATGCCTCTTAGTTTTTGTATTATGGCTACCATGAGGCTTAGAAAAAATGTTATAGTTATAACAAATTATTTTAGACTAATAACAACTTAATTTTGAAGACATACAAATGGCCAACAGGCATATGAAAAAATGTTCAACATCACCAATCATCGGGGAAATGCAAATTAAAACCACAGTGAGATATCTTCTCACTTCAGTTAGAATGAATATTATCAACAAGACAAAAAATAACAAATTCTGGCAAGGATGTGGAGAAAAGGAACTCTGCTACACAGTTGGTGGGACTGTAAATTGGTACAGCCACTGTGGAAAATAGTACAAAGGTTCCTCAGAGAAATAAAGTAGATCTACCTTACAATACAGCTACCCCACTACTGGGTATATACCCAAAGGAAATAAGATCAATATTTCAAAAAGACATGTTCTGTCCTGGAGAGTCCCTTGTGTTACAGAGTTAACTCCATGTTTTATATGTAAATCTTTATCTGTTTGTGGGTCTGCTTTTTGGTATGTACCATTGTAATAAGTATAGTGTATTTTGTTACTATCTGTACTGACAATCACTCAGCTATAGCAGTTCTGGGTGTCATAGGCAACAATTGACTCTCTTTCCAGAATCCAAGAATATTACTCAGCAGAAACTGAGGCATCATCTTGCTGATGTACTGGCATAAGTCAAAGTAAGCTCCTAATGAGTCATGTACATCTTTGTATCTTTCTACTTTTCTATCATCTTTGTATCTATGATCTTTTCTATAATCTTTGTATCTGCTACTACTTGGTGGAAAGTTCTCCATTAGCTTCATGCCTCATTTGAAGTGTCTCCTATATACATTGAGGCACTCATACTTACCCAGCTGTGTCCTGCCTGGCTGTGGCCATTATGGATTCATGTTTGCCTGGCTGTGCCCCACTATGCTGTAACAAAGACCCTCAACTGGATGTCATACAGACCCAGCTGCAGCTGCACTCTCGACTTCTCACACTGCGGTGACCGCAGACTGCTGTAATAGAATTTTCCCTTCAGCTTCTCTTGCTGTAGTTTTCCTTCCTGAGACAAAGTCATAACCACATAAAATCATAAGATCACCCCACTTGCCTTGTTACAAAAACCCAGAAATGCTAAAATACAAAAATAACAGCCCCACTGTGTTTGGGGCTCAGCCTTTGGACAGGAATCTACTGCACTAATGCTGGCATATCAATAAATTCTGTTTCCTGTTTTAGGCCTTGGTGTTTCCCTGCAAGTTGCCTCTCCCTGCAAGTTCACAGTAGCTCACTGCAACAGCATCACTACTTGAGATGTATAATTCAGCTTCTATGGGGAGATTCCTATCTCATTTACTACAAACTGAAATGTTTCACAACCCTCTGATGTTTGAGAGTTTCTCAGAACCCCCCGCCCCATGGTGTAAATAATCATTTGTCTACTAACTAAAGACAATTAAAGAAGAAACTAAAGCTAGTAGGCTCTTTTTCAACGTGTAACACCTATTTTTTGCCTCACTGTGCACAGGTTAGGATACATTCTTAGAATTTTCTTGTCTTATATCTCTGAGAGGAGTTTTATCTAACATTTTGTTTTTATTTACCATGTTTAAGCTCTTAATGCAGTATAGTGGTGGGATAACATGAGTCAACTGGTGATGCCACATGCACATAAATAGAAAAGTATAATGATTTGATCCAGAATTGTGTTGTGAATGAAATAAAGGAATTGGTGGTGCAGAATTTCTTGGGGAATAGTGTGAAGCACTGTTCACTGGTTGTAAAATACTAATTGCATATTCTCAAAACTGCATAGAATTAGGTAACTTCTGTGTTCTGATTGTAAAGGCTGCCTGAAGTAATCTTACTGGACTGTAAATTGTTCTGAATACATTTCATGCCTGATAAAAATCCTTACATTTATGGTAGAAAATGTAAGCCCTTGTTCCGTATCTAATCTTTGAGTTTTCAGGAACAGAGAAGACTTGAATTTTTTTTTACTAGAAAACGGCGTGATTAAAAGTATCATATTGTTATTTGAAAGGAGGCTAGTGTAATTAAGAATTTTGGTCAAACTAACCTTGAAATTAATCTTGAAATATATTTTATGGGATACAGACACACATACTTATGTACACATATATATACTAGTATATTTTAGTATAATATTATAAATTAGTGTGTGTGCACATATCTAATTTATCTCAGTAAATGTCTAGATTGCAAGAGATATAAATGATATATTTTATGGGATACAGACACACATACTTATGTACACATATATATACTAGTATATTTTAATATAATATTATAAATTAGTGTGTGTGCACATATCTAATTTATCTCAGTAAATGTCTAGATTGCAAGAGATATAAATACATTATTTTAATGTTCCAATGGCAAATAATTGCAAATATTATGTAACACTGAAGAATGCATTCTGACTGATAGGCTTAAACATACTATCACTGACTATGTCTACTTCATGGACAAAATGTGTTGAAAATTTGTTTAAACTGTTCTTAATGTGAGACAGGAAGATACAATGGACAGAATATGGACTTTAGAGCCAGGTGTATCTGTGTTCAACCCTCGGCTCCATGTCTTTCTAATTTTGTAACCTTGCTTTAGTTTCATTTCCCTATGAAAAAAACTCTGAGGTAGAGGTTTTCATGCAAAAAGTTTATTAGGAAGTCTACCTGGGATCAATATATTCATAGATGTCCCAAATTGAGGAAAGGGGGTCTGGCCTTTGTAACCCCATATCAGTCACTCATTAGATGTGAGCCACCTGTGAGAGGTGAATAATCTTGGTTAAGGCATTCCTTGGTTAAGGAATGAGGAAAATGCCCAGAGAAGGACTCAGCTTTGGGCCGTCAGCAGCCAGCACTTGAGGCAGCTAGGCAAATGAGTGCCTTGTCATGGAGGGGGATCTGGACTATGTCCTGCAGCATCTACTTTGCTCTGCTTGCTTCATATTATAAGCTTATCCCATCTGAGAACAGCTCCTTCAGAGTCCTGGTAGGTCACCTTCCTTGAGGAAACTTCTAAGAAGAAGATTAGTGGGAACCACAGTCCCTGTTACTGCAGCTAGTTTCAATGCCACAACTGGTAGCTATTGTCTCTATTGTCTTCTCTCTTCTACCACTCATGCTAGAATTTCCTTGTCCTTAGATAGTACCTCTACTGACCTCTGTGGCTTACCTTGCAGAGTGACACTGATAATTATTCTAAGGGGTCTGAGCCCACCCCCTCACCATTCCCTTCTTAGGCTGCTGCACTTGTTCATTTACTACCAAAAATAGACAGGCAAATACTAAGAAATGCCCCATGGATCACTTGGATTCCAGACATTCTTTTCTGCACTTATAGTATAAGAGCACCTGATACCCTCCACCTGACGATAAGACAATTACTTTTGCCAATATAGTGACTCCTCTTCTTGCTGTTAGTCTCGTGGCATGGGAGCCCAAAGTGATTTGGTAGAGGACAATGCTTAAAATTTAATGAGACTCTGTGCTATGTTCCCTCCTGAAAACATTTTCCCTCTGAAAACCAGGATGTCTAGACCTTAAGAGCCTAAATTTGTGGGAACATGAAACACAAATTCCCCATTTAGGTCACTGGGAGTGATACTAATTTAACGACTCCTACTTTTTCCCCTTGGTGCCTAGACCCATGTATACACCTACTGGGGATGAAATATCAAAGAATGGTCATTGATTTAGAGTGTTTACCACATCCTTTAGGATGGTACCTCAACATTGCAGGATATAATATCTAAGCTAGTGCTTCAGCTGCACCATCTAAAGGCTGTTCCATCAGGCCAGTGGCTTCTGGGTCATGCAGTATGTACTGGGGATGATCCCATGGTTACGTACCCACTGTTGTACCTCAGTCCAAGGTAGTTCCATTGGTCTGGGATGATATTATGCAGTACGATGTATTCATGTGTCAAACATTCTGTAGGTCTATGAATGATGGTGATGAACATGGCCCTGCAGGCATGTAAGGCCAACCCTTATTTAGAATTTGTTTCCGTTTTACTCAAAACGAATCACTGCTCCTTCTAAGGTAGAAGAGGTCCAATGTCATAATCAGCTTCTTATCAAGTGGCTAGTTGGTTGCCTAGGTAGTCTTGAGATTGCAGTTCAGCATTGATCCCTGTCGCTATCAAGTTGGACAGCTCACCAACCTTTCCATTTATGAGAAATCAGGAATGGATTATTCAGTGGCCCACATGAAACAGATGGGTGCTACTGAAGAAACAAAGAGGAGGTTGTTCTAAGGCTTAAAAAATATGTAGAGGTGTGTGGTGAAGGGATGAAACTTCCCGGGTGTGGTATTAGAAATATAATAAAGCTGAGAGGAGGACCAAAAATAATGCCTAGAAATTCTCAAGTTGCCCAAGATGGTAAGCCAGGTGCCAGAATGGTAGTTCTCTATAAACTTACTGTTTTATGTATTTTGTTCTTTTTTTTTAAATTTCCTGTTTTACTTGACCTTAGTTTCTATGTTTCTTTTTGATCTTAGTTTATTTTTAGTCAAGACTGGTCAATTTGCCAGATTAAAAGAATACAGGGAGCGCCTCCGCGCTTCCCAAGCGGCGCACTAGCACAGTGCGCCACCGGGCCGGCCCCTCTATGTTTCTTTTTGATCTTAGTTTATTTTTAGTCAAGACTGGTCAATTTGCCAGTTAAAAGAATACAAGCCAACTTGGCAAATTTGGACAAATAAAATGACTTTGGTGAGACTCATTTTTCTCATTTATAAAAACAGAGTAAATATACCTGTTTTGCAGAGCTATTCTGAGATTTCAAAACATGTCTATAAAATTCTTGTACATGGTAGATGGTCAATCATTGCCTACTAATATAAAAAAAAATTCTAAACAGTCACCGATGAGCTGAGGAGGCAAAGATAGATAAAGCTTCCATCCTCATTTGGGGCTCTGGCTGTACAAATCTGGCAAAGTAGAAGTAAGGCAGGCAGATGAAATGAGTTAGTAGACAAGCACTTCGCATCCTACCTCAGGCTCACCTAATAAGACTGTTTAGTGATTGTCCTTGGGTTTTGCTTGTTTTTCATTGGTTTTCTTTTTGAAATAGCATAATTTTTGCGTTTATTTTCGGGTGTTCTTGGTTTTATGTTTTTATATATTTAAAATTTTGTTTTTTGCTTACCAAAAATAAAAGCATGCTATTAGTATGTCAAGCTCTAATATTCAT
>NW_007733943.1:9734-26715 GCF_000696425.1 Galeopterus variegatus
ACAGAACCTAAGAATAAATTGTAATAGCCACTTAAATAAAATACTCTTGCCTGAATTTATCAAAAAATCTTATCATGATGGCAAACTTCCATGGGTTGATTAAGTTCTGCCTATATGATTTTTCCTTTTATATAATTCAATCATTTTTGTTAAACATGCCCTCTGTATTTTCACTCATTGTCATTCATAATTGCTATGTCACCAAGAAATTTTAAAAGCAAACTATCACAAAATACAAAAAGCACAAAACATTTGAAAACAGTTTAGGGGAATAAAAAAGTTTCATCAGGTGTTTTTCTCTCTACAGTTAAAAGAATTTCCTTTGTTCAAAGGAAAATGGGTAAAATTCTTTTAAAAAGTTTGTTTTAACTTCTTGTGTTGCTTTAATTGGCTTTCACTTAATTTTTTTTCTTCATTTTTATTTTTTTAGGTAAAGTGAGCAAAACAGAATGCAGCTTTCAAGGTTGGTACTTTTAATAATTTTATTGTAAATTGACAATTTATAATTGTATAAATTTATGGGGTTCAATGTGATGCTATAATTTATGAATACAATGTGAAATAGTTAAATCAAGTTTGTTAACATAGCCATCATCTCGCATACTTAACATTTTTTGTGGTGAGATCATATGAAATTAGCTCTTAGCAATTTTGAAATGTATGGTATCTATTATTCTCCGTGCTATGCAATAGAACTCAAAAGAAGAAAATACATACTCCCTCTGAGATTTTGTACCCTTTGACCATCATCTTTCCATTTTCCCTACACCCCCCAACCTTTTAAACTACCAGTCTACTGCTCGTTTATATGATTTTGATTGTTTTAAATTGCACATATAAGTGAGAACATGCAGTATTTGTCTTTTTGTGCCTGACTTATTTCACTTAGCATAATATTCTTCAATTCCACGCATATTGTCACAAATGATAGAATCTAACACATACATTAATGTGAAATTGTAAGAAAGTAGCAGAGTAAAATATATCCTTAGCTATTAAAAGGCGTGTTTTTATTTTCCTCACTCATGAATAGAAAAATACCATATAGATTGTAACAGAGTGCAATATAATGATCAAATACAACAACTGATTCAATTCTTGGCAAAATAGTGAAGTTGGAAATATTCAATATTTTCCACTCCTTTTACCAATCTATCCATTCATCCATATGTATATCTATCCATCCATCATTTCATCCACTTCCCATTCATTTATTTTTTTCAGTGAATACTTATTACAGGACTCCAAAAAGTTCATAGAAGAATGGAATTAAAAATAAAACATATAAATTTTATTTGTCAACCTAAGCTTCATCAAGTTCAAGAAACTTTTGTAAATGTTGATACCAGCCATGTAGTTCATCCCTAAAGAACTGAGGGTCCTGGGAATTTATCCATGTCAGTGCAGTCTTTTCTACATTATTAACTGAAAAAAAGAAAATGGATGCCCTTTAAAGACTTTTTAAGATTAGGAAACAAAAAGGAGTCAGACAGAGCCAAATCAGGACTGTAAGGTGGATACCTAATGATTTCCCATCCAAACTCTGTCAAAATTGTCCGTGTTTGATGAGAGGAATTATTGTGATAGAGAAGAACTCTCTGGTGAAGGTTTCCCATAAGTTTTTCTGCTAAAGCTTTGACTAACTTTCTCAAAACATTCTCATAATAATAATAAGCAGATGTTATCATTCTTTGGCCTTCCAGAAAGTCAACAAGCAAAATGCCTCGAGCATCGCAAAAAACTGCTGCTATGGCCTTTGCTCCTGGCTGGTCCAGTTTTGCTTGGACTGAACTACTTCCACCTCTTGGAAGCCATGGCTTTGGCTGTCTTTGTCTTCCAGATTGTAGTAGTAAAAGCATGTTTCATTTCCTGTTAACAATTCTTTGAAGAAATGCTTCAGAATCTTGATCCCACTTGTTTAAAATTTCCATTGAAAGTTCTGCTCTTATCTGCAGTTGATCTGGGCACAACAATTTTTGTACCCATTGAGTGGAAAGTTTGCTCAACTTTAATTTTTCAGTCAAAATTGTATAAATTAAACCAGTTGCGATGTCTGTGTTGTTGGCTATTGTTTCTGCTGTTATTTGTTGGTCCTCTTCAATTAGGGCACAAACAAAATTGATTTTTCTTCATAAATTGATGTGGATGATCTGCCCCTGAGGGTTTCATCCAACATTGTCTTGTTCTTTCTTAAAATGAATTGTTTATTTGTAACTGCTGATTTCTTGGGGACATTGTCCCCATAAACTTTTCATAAAGCATCTGTGATTTAACCATTTTTCGGCCCAACCTTCACCATCAATGTGATGTTTGTTCTTGCTTCAATTTTAGCAGAATTCATGTTGCTTTGATAGGGGCTCTATTCAAACTGATCCTTCTTAGTGCTTCAAACTAGATCCTGTTCAGACACGTGTTATAACAAGTTAGTATGAGTTTATTTTGGTGCAAAAAAGAATTTGCAATCCATGCATAGTTTTTTCACAACACACATCTTCTGTGAACTTCTTAAGAGCCCTTATATCTTGTGTATGAGGCTCTGTCATCTGATTTTCTTCTATTCATGCTTTGTTTGGCTGACCTGCACCAGATTCCCAATTCTACCCCTTTTTCTAGCACATCCTGCTGTCTTTGGCAATAAACCTTCACATATTATCACAAGTCTTCTATTTAACTTGCTGGATCTGATAAATGAGCACTGTTTCCCTACCATTGGTTATCCAAAATGTGTTCAGATAATATCTACTCCCAAATAATTAGGGCAAAGAGGAAATCATCAGTATGATAATAAGGAAAGGACTCCCTCTAATCTAATAATGAATTTTGTGATGTCTTTCACTATCATGAGATATATATATGATTATCAGAGGTAGTAATAATAACATATAATACCAGTTACTCTTTCTCAGAATTCTAGTGTATTTGTCTTATTTCCCTGTGCTTTTTAAAGTAATTTTAAGACTTTCTGACCAAGAATAGGTGAGTTGCTACTATAAATTTTATTTATTTATTTATTTATATTTTATTTATTTATTTATTTATTTATTCTTTATTTTACATATATGTGGGGTACAATATTGATTTTCAATAATTGTGTACAATGTGTGGTGGTTAGATCAGTATAGTTAGCTTATTCATCATGTAATCATACACAATCATTCTTCATGTTCATTCATCAGATCCTCATTAGCCCCCCTCCCTCTTCCCCTCTCCTCCCCTCTTCCACCTCTAGTTTTCTAAAAGTTCAACATATTAGTGATTGTTCTTTCTTTAATCATACACAATCATTCTTCATGTTCATTCATCAGATCCTCATTAGCCCCCCTCCCTCTTCCCCTCTCCTCCCCTCTTCCACCTCTAGTTTTCTAAAAGTTCAACATATTAGTGATTGTTCTTTCTTTCTTTCCCTCCCTCTCTCTTTATTGCTCATTTGTTTATTTATGGATTCAGCTCCCAGTTATGAGTGAGAACATGTAGTATTTCTCTCTTTCTGTACCTGGGTTGTTTCACTTAGGATAATTTTCTCCAGGCTCATTCATGTTGTTGCAAATGGTAGAATTTCATTCTTTTTTATGCATGAGTAGTATTCCATCGTGTATATATACCACAATTTCCTTATCCAGTCATCCATTGATGGACGTTTAGGTTGGTTCCATCACCTAGCTATTGTAAATAGAGGTGCAATAAACATGGCAGTGCAGGTATGCCTTCAACCTGATGTTTTCCAATCCTCTGGATATATCCCCAGGAGTGGGATTGCTGGATCATATGGAAGTTCTATCTGTAGTTGTTTAAGGAATCTCCATCCTGTTCTCCATAATGGCTGTACTAATTTATGGTCCCACCAACAGTGCAGGAGGGCCTCTCTCTCTCCACATCCTCGCCAGCATTTGTTATTCTCTGTCTTTTTTGTAATAGCCAGTCTGATTGGGGTGATGTGATATCTCACAGTGGTTTTGATTTGCATTTCCCTGATGATTAGTGAAGTTGAGCATTTTTTCATATACCTGTCGGCGCCATTTGTATGTCTTCCTTTGAGAAATGTCTATTTGGCTCCTTTGCCCATTTTCTAATTGGATTATTTGGTTTTTTGCTGTAAAGTTGTCTGAGCTCTTTGTATATTATGGATATTAATCCCTTGTCAGATGCATTTTTTGCAAATATTTTCTCCCATTCTGTAGGATGTCTTTCCACTCTATTGATTGTTTTCTTTGCTGTGCAGAAACTTTTTAGTTTGATATAATCCCATTTGTTTATTTTTTCTTTTGTTGCCTTTGCTTTTGTGGTGTTATTCATAAAGTCATTGTCCAGTCCTAAATCCTGGAGCATTTCCTGTATTTGCTTTTGTGGTGTTATTCATAAAGTCATTGTCCAGTCCTAAATCCTGGAGCATTTCCTGTATGTTTTTTTCCTAGGAGTTTTAAAGTTTCAGACCTTATATTTAGGTCTCTAATGCATTTTGAGTTAATTTTGGTATTAAAACAGAAACCAAACCATTCTCCCAAACTCATTCTTTAAAGCCAGCATCACCCTGATACAAAAACCAGACAAAGGTACAACAGAAAAAGAAAACTACAAGCTGATATCCTTGATGAATTTAGATGTTAAAATCCTCAACAAAATACTAGCAAACAGAATACATCATCAAAAAGATTACATATCGTGATCAAGTGGTATTCATCCCAGGAATGCAAGGATGGTTCAACATACACAAGTCTGTATCAATAAATGTGGTACACCACATCAACAAAGTCAAGAACAAAAACCATACGATCATCTTAATAGATCCAGAAACAGCATGTGACAAAATTCAACAGTCCTTCGTGATAAAGACTCTCAACAAATTAGGTATACAGGTGAGGTATCTCAACAGAATAAAAGCCATATACGATAAACCCACTGCCAATATCATCCTCAATGGGGAAAAGCTGAAAGCTTTCCCCTAAAAATCAGGAATGAGACAAGGATGCCCACTCTCTCCAGTCCTTTTTAACATAGTATTGGAAGTACTTGCCAGAGAAATTGACAAGAGAAGGAAATAAAGGGCATCCAAGTAGGTAAAGAGGAAATCTAATTGTCCCTGTTCACAGATGACATGATTCCATATATAGAAAACCAAAAAAACTCCACCAAAAACTCTTAAAGCTGATAAATGAATTCAGTAAGTTTGCAGGATGCAAAATCAACATATAAAAATCAGTAGCATTTTTATACTCCTGCAACAAACTAGAAGAAAAAGAGATGAAGAAAGCAAGCCCATTTGCAATAGTCTCCAAAAAATACTATAAATTTTAAAACAAAAAAGTCACGGCCAATCAGTAAGAGACCAGACACATAGGAATGGCTCATTATAAGAATGGCAGTTGTGGGGGCCGGCCCGGTGGCGCACTGTTTTAGTGCGCTGCTTGGGAAGTGCGGCGGCACTCCCGCCGAGGGTTCGGATCCCACATACAGACCGGTTCCCGCTCACTGGCTGAGCGAGGCGTGGGAGCAACACCGAGGGCTGCGATCCCGTTGCTGGTCCCGGTCCGGTACGGGGGCGACACTGAGGGTTGCGATCCGTTGCCGGACACGGAAAAAGACCAAAAAAAAAAAAAGAATGGCAGTTGTGGACTGAAGCAAACTTTGTAGGAGGCAAAGACTGAAAATTTCCTACTGAGCAAGGTTTGGTAAATGAAGATTAATAGCAGAGTATTCATTAAACTAATTTAAAATAGATAAATACTGTTTTGTTTTAATTTAGGGGCCTATTTTATTGTTTTATTTTAACAAACATTATTATACTTAGAAAGGCTTTCTCAATTTCATTACTTTGATTCCCCAACCCATTTTCTAAAAAAAATAAAGTCTTCAGGTTCTCAACAGAAAGTTCTACTGTCATAAGTGTTTTCAGAAACACAACTATCATAATTGTGAAGGGACTCCAGTGTCTGTTTTTCAGCCTAATTTAATCTAATCTAATCTACAGTAGTCTAAATCATCTCAGCCATCAGTCTATTAATTGTAACACTCAGAGCAGTAGGTAGTGGTTAAGAAGTGGGCTCTAAAATCGGATTGCTTGTGTCTGAATCCTGTGTGCCCATGTACTGTGTGTCTTGAACCAGCTTGTTAACATCTCTAATCTTTGATCTCCTCTGATATAATGAGAGAAATAATAGTACTTATCTCATGAGGTCATTAGGAAATAAATGAGATAATATATTTAATAAGTCACTTTGGCATATTGTAAGCATGCATGAATGATCATGCCATTATTATTACTTTGCTATTATTACTCTTAATCGCATTATTATTAGAGAAAGGCAGCATCTTCACTTCTCTGAAATAAACTTCCTCATGGACTTGATCTCTAATGTCTTACCATTCAGAGATGTATTCATTATATAGTAAGATTTTGTTCCATATGAAAACATAAATAACCTAGGATTGTCCATCGAATTGTGATGGTTTGTTGTGGCAAATTGCACATGTTTTATTTTCTTATTATAAGATTTTGATAAATATCACCAGTGTGAGGTAAATAAGCAATTTGAGTGATTACTGAAAGGAAGAGAAGAAGGTAGTAGCAAGGAGGGAGGCAATAGGGAGACTTGGTGCCAACTTCCAAATCTTGCTTAGACAGAAACCAACACTGTCTGTGCCTTTGTGTGCAGAAAGTTCCTTTATTGTGAGGTAAATAAGCAATTTGAGTGATTACTGAAAGGAAGAGAAGAAGGTAGTAGCAAGGAGGGAGGCAATAGGGAGACTTGGTGCCAACTTTCAAATCTTGCTTAGACAGAAACCAACACTGTCTGTGCCTTTGTGTGCAGAAAGTTCCTTTATTCGTGGTGCTATAAGGACTGACAAACAGAGTGGAGGTACAGAATGAGATCTTCAGGAGGGGCTGGAAGTTGTTCTTCTCCAGCAATAAAAGTGACAGGGTGGGAAATCTGAGGGGCAGAGTAGAAGAGCAATATAAAGAGATGCAATTAGAGGTCCCTTCTGCTTGGTGATGTCTGTAGACTCCTGTGTGTGTGTATTGTCCATGTGTACCAAAGTAGGTGAGGAAGGCCAATGTCCCTTGGTTGAGACTAGCCAGTGGTCTCAAGGCAGCTCGCCAACCTCTAAAGGCCATGCAGCAGCAACCTCCTGGTGCTGGAGCTCATAGTGAACCCAGGGCAAGAAGCCTGAGTGAAATATCCCCACTTGTTCCACTGACCTGAGTGAAGTAATAGATACTCCAAAGTCCACTAGACTGATGGCATGGGGAAAAGAGATTTTCCAGCTTCTCAAACTACTGGATTCATTCTGACACTTATGTGGTGATTATATAATCATGTTAAGCTTAGTCTTTCTGTGGAGAAAGAACCCTCTCTGATTCAATGGAGAAAATGACACTTCCGATTTGATGTAATTGAAATTGCCAGACATATTATAATTCAAGTAAAGCAGTATAGCACTAAAAGTTCTCAATCTGGCCTCTGAGGTAGCAAATTTAGAACTGAATTTATATATAAGCACACCTGGATAAATGCATAGTGAAGCCCTGCAATGACAAGATGTTATGGTTTGAATGTTTATGTCTCCCCCAAGTTCACATGTTGATGTTCTAACCCCCAAGGTGGTACTAGGAGGTAGGGCCTTTTGGGAGATGATTAGATCATGAGAGCAGGGTCTTCATGAATGGCATCAGTACCTTTATAAAAGAGGCCCCAGAGAGCTGCTTTCTCCCTTCCACCATGTGAGGACACAAAAGATTCTGTCTACGAGGAATTAGGCTCTCTGCATACACTGCATCTGCCTGTGCCTGGATCTTGGACTTCCCAGCTTCCTAAACTTGAGAAATAAATTTTGTTGTTTAAAAGCTGCCCATTCAATGGTGTTTTGTTATAGCAGCCCAAATGGACTAATACACAAAGGTTCTCACCTGTAAGAGTCGGAAACATTTATGGGTTAAAATGAAACTGTGGTTTCCACACTAGACTCCATAGGTAAATGATAAAACTTAATAATCTACCATTCTGTGAGAGTACTGTGCTCCTATGGAAAAATTAAAAGAGGAAAAACAATTCTGGATAGCCCCAGACTCACATCCAGGAAGTATTTAAATATTTGATGGAGGGGGCCTGCCCACTTTTGAACCTACCTGTGACACCTGGTCTATCCCTGCAACTTCCCGTGGTCACTCAACCATGTATATACACTCTAAAGATGTTTTTGACAGCTTGTATTAGCCACTGTAGATGTATTCGTGCTCTTCTCATGAAAGGGAATCCCACTTAAAGATTTTTAGATCTAAAAAATACCTCAACTATTATTTATTTTGACCTTTTCATTTTCCTTCAAATAATAAATCCTAGACCCACAGAGGTTAAGCCAGCTGTCCTAAGCCATGGCATTCACTGGTGATCAAGTAGGGACCACCTGGATTAACTACTTCCATACCATGCAGCATCCCAGACTGGTTGGCAAGGAGGCTAGAAAGGTCTTTTGTTTGGGATGGAAACTATTTCTGAAACACCATGTTCCATACCAACCTGTTACTTGAAGTTGTTATTTATCTCTATTTTGAGGCATTTCTCAAACCCTTTTACTTCCCTGGCTCTATCATGAATTCCCTGAGGGAAGAGCTCACAGCTGCCATCTCTCTGTATTTTTACCTTATTTATAAGCTTCTAAGTAAATGTTGTGCAGTTTATTTTGTTTCCAAATATTGTTAAGAACACTGAACCTCTGCCTCTCTTCCAGCTCAGTGAGTTTCACTGACATTCTTTGTAGAAGATCCAGAGGGGGAAAAAAATCAACTAAAGGTGACCAGAAAGCAAACAAAGATTGATGGGTTTTGTTTCTGGTTTTGCATGTGTGTATATTTTAGGATGTGTGTGAGGAGAAAGTAGTCAGAGGAATTATTTAAAGAATTTTATTTCGCTGTGATTACTTGGATTTAATGACTTACAGGCTAAACCATGAGGGGGACTGATGAGAACAAAGAAAGCCTATTGAAAACATGAATATATGTTTGGACAGATAGCAGGGCAGAGGGCAGGGGTGTCCAGAGGCTAAATATTAGAATGAATGTACTCAATTTTGTTAAATACAGAAGAAAAGTTAGAAATAAGAAAACTAATTTCCTTTTTATTACAGATTCTAGATCTAATTTCCTTTTCTCCTTCCTGTGTATTTGAAAAGAGGAGGTAGCTCTTATTCCCATGTCAGAGCTGTTTAATGTTTTCCCACTGTTTAATGTTGTATTTAGATTTGAGCACCACAAATTTAGAAGGCTGTAAATAGCCTCCTTTGCCCTGTAAAATATACAGAATATCATTCAAAGAAGCACAGATTATATATATTTATTAATTAAAGAGAAACTCCAATATTCCATTGACTCTTTCAAAGATCATTAAGATGATCAAATTTATTACTCAGAGCACCACTTTTCAGAAATATCTTTCTCCACCTATCAAATTTTTCACACTGTGCAATGTTCTGAATCTTCATCGAGACATTAGACTCCCCCTAAGCCCAAATAGTTCTTGCTGGTTTTGTGTATATCCCTCTCTTTTCTTCCAGCATTTTATTACAACATTCAACCTAGTCTCTCTGCCTAAAACCTTCCCTCTTACCCACCTACCATTCTGATTTTATCTCGGCACATTCACTAGACTTTTCTATGAGAGAGGGAGAGATATGAACTGATAAGGCATATTGTGGAAATGCTAAGTGTACTCACATGTTGATTTGATGTCAAATCTGGTCTCAGTCACATGTGTCCTTAGATAGAGATGAGAATAATAATGTTCTCAAAATTATGCTATTAGAAGAAAAGTTAAGCAGAGGCAGCTTGCACAGTGGATAGAGCAATGGATTCACTCAGTTAAACATGGTATGAGCTTTTGTCTCTTCTCCCTCCAGAGACTCAAATAAAAAGAGAATAAAGGATAAAAAAGGCATGACCCCCAAGAACAAAATAATCAGGAGACAGGAGAATGCCAGACTAAAAATGGCAAACACAGTTTGGAAGATGGAAAGTGGATGGATAAAGGGTAGTCATCTTACCATAACAGAAGGTTGAAACTGAAGCTGCAGAAAAGGAGTAAGAAATACTTTGTTTGAGCTGTGGAACCCTAGAAAGGCCCAGAAATTAGAGATATTGAAATTGGGGATTAAGGAAGTGTCTGAAAACAGAAAAATGGGGGTTTAAAGTTTGCAAATGGAGCAGTTGGGCCCCCAGTTCCTCCCTCACACACCATGAGGCCAGACAACAACTCATGCCCCCTCTTGTTGAAGACTTGAAATAATCAAGCAGAAAAGCACTGGTCTTGAAAATCCTAGGCTCAGCTGAGGACAGAGGCAAGGAACTCTACTGAAAACAGGGTATGTTATTAAGGTCTACAAAAATAAATAATTAAACAAAAGTATACTTAGTGAAAAGTCAGCCCTTAACATACCTCCCCAACTTGGCTCTCACAACATTAGAAGCCAAGCTTAAATACCTAAGGCAGGAGAACAGAGGATTCCTCTCTGGAGACCCTAAACAACTCAAAAGAAAAGAACTACAGATGTGGATACTTTGGTTCCTCCCAATAAAAGCACAGCTCTGTGCTTTATTGTGGGCTGCACTGAAGCTCACCAACTGACAGGTCCTGCTAATACATCCAGACATTCCAACTGGCTTTTCAGGTCCTGCTCTTAAATATAAACAGAAGGGAACCATACACCATGAAAGAGGAACACCAATACAAACAGAAAAAAGAAGACAATGCAGGGAGTAAAAGAAAACATTAGGAAAACTATAATGGACAAGATATTATATTCCCAAAAGTAAAGCAGGATACCATAAGAAAAGGAACAATCAGAGAAAATAAAAAAGCTGTTGGAAACAAAACGTGATAGTTGAAGAAAAAAATTCTCAGTAAAGGTGCACATTGGAAGTTATACTTAGAGGAAGTATCCAGAAAGTAGAAAAAACATGATGAAAAGATTGAAAATAGAGAAAAAAACTCAGCAAGCAGAATTAACTCAAAATACCCAACACCTGACTCATAATACATAGTCCTTGAAACAGAGAAGGGTGTGGAGGTGAGCAATTGCTAAATAATAATTACAAACTAATTTCCAGAGCGTAGGTATGAATTCTCAGCAAGCAGAATTAACTCAAAATACCCAACACCTGACTCATAATACATAGTCCTTGAAACAGAGAAGGGCGTGGAGGTGAGCAATTGCTAAATAATAATTACAAACTAATTTCCAGAGCGTAGGTATGAATTTTTATACTTAAAGGGACCAAGGGTGCTCCCAAAATTAAATGGAAAGAAAATCACCATAAAAGTTCAGAAGAGATAGGAGAGGATCCTACATGCTTCCAGAGAGAGATGAAAGAAAGAAAAATGAATTAGCTGCAAAGGAATAAGCACCAGAATAGACTATGACTTCTCAATATTGCCCCTGAAAACTAGAATTCAATGGAGCAATGCTCTCAAAATTCAACATGCTCCAGCAAGAAAGAGGTGAAAATGGCACCCAGGAAATGGGTGACCTACGTAGGAAGGAGAGAAAAAATTCCCAGATAACAGTGAAGGAAGTCCAAGGATATGAGTCTATGCAGCCCCCTCTAGATAACAACCAGTGCAATAGACCAGCTGCACTAAAAATACAGATTGAGGATCCAGGGGGGATGTCTTGAAACCAAACACAACACAGTAAGCAAAACCTGAGAGAATAATCCATGTGTTTGCACACATTCAGAGAAAATTTTCAGTTCTGCAGCATTTGGGAGTGAATTTGGGAGTGAATAGATTCATAGAAATCATGCAAGCCATGAAACAGAGCAATTATTAACTCCGGGAATGATGAAAATGGAAAAATTTATAGAACAGCACATCATTCAGCTGTAAATACAAAAGTACTTCAAAAAATTTGTGGAAAATTAGGATTAAAGATAATACAAATCTTTCCATGACCTTTTCAAAGTATCCTTTCTATTAACAGAGTCATAATAATGTACATACTGACTTTTGACTGAAACAAAATTGTAATCCAACTATACAGAGAAGTGTCTTTGTGTTGGAGGAACAGTTATAAGTAGCTAAATCTGTACATTCCATATGGAAAATCAGTGCTGATGGTGATGATGATGATGATGATGAAGAGAAGAAGAAATAGCGTTTTCCCTCTGTCATTTAAAAACACTTTGTTATCGAAATAAGCAACTGCAAGAGGTAAGAGAAGGCCTGATGAGAGGGACGAGGCAGGTTATTATTATTACTGTATATTACCTATTACTGGATTAATTACTATAGCATTACCTTGCTTTTCAAACTATGAATCTGTATTACCTTGGTACAAATAAAAGCTAAATTTAAATGTATTTAATATGAAAATTTTTATAATTTACTCTAGCTTTAAATCGTGGCTTTACCACTTACCTTGGGAAAATCACTTTCTCTTTTATGTTGTTTTTGCTGGTTTGTTTTCTTATTGTTGGGCTTTATTTTCCTGTTCCTCATAAAGGAGCAAGAGAATGATCCTGCCATAATATCTGACACAAAGCGGTGAGTTCTCCAACACTCATTTTCATTTTTCTCTTGAAGGAGCTAAGAAATATGTTAGCTGTTTTCAAATATTTGAAGGTGTCTTATGGGATGAGAGATACAATTTGGCCTGTGGTTCCAAGTGATAAAAAAGGAAGCTAAAAGGCTCAAGGAAACATATCCAGCTCAATATAAATGGGAGCATTATTGTAAAACATGACTTTAGCAGGGCACAGATAACCGTTGAGTTTTCCATGGTAGAGTCTTTCAAACATAGCCAGAAGATCACATAGCACAGATGAAATATAGCGGTAATGCAAGCACTGGGCAGGTCATCCGAGTAGTGTTCCACATCCTTCCTTCCTATCGATTGGATGATGCTCCTGCTTCTGCTCCAGACATGCAAAAACCACCAGAAAAGAGAGCTGTAGTTATCAGTATGGTAGCCACAGAGATTACAAGAAAAAGCAACAACCTTCAACTGCTTTAAGCACTAAGAAAAATGTAAACAGTAGAACTAGAATGATCTGAGCCTAACTTTTTCTCAGATTTAACATTGTGAAAAAGTTCAAAGACCCGATATGTAGGGAGGGTGAAGTTCTAACATCTCATTTGAAAACAGTTAGCTCTCCTGGGAAAGGACTGACTGACACAGGCTCCCTCCTCCTATGAACTCCATCCTTAGCCACACACAGGCAGGCTCTGACCTGTGCGTATCCTCTGCCCAGTAGCACCTTTCTTTTCTCCCTCTTCCTCTAAGGCCTCCAGACTAGCCTCAAACTGGATCCATTCTCCATAGAGATAAAAGGACAGGAGGAAGAAAAGAGGACCCCAAAGGTGGAATTTCCTTTGTACCTCCTAGCTGTTGTCCTTAATTTTTAACTCTGAAAGAAAGGGTAAACCTCAAAACAGGTGAAGAAATCCTCCCTGAAACTATTCTTCTCTCCCTGTCTTCTCCCTTCTATCCACTATTTTGCTTTCTCCAGATACCTTCAACTGCCTACCTTCTCCTTACCTGCGACCTCTGCAGTCAATGCTCATGCAGGCCTGCTGGAGCCCCTTTCCAGGGTAGGAGTGTGGCTCCCAGATCTAGAATCAGAAGACGTTGCAACTTCATCTCCTGGTGTTTCACTATACAGTCTGTTTGAAGATAGGGACTGCCTCTGCAGCCCAGATCCAGTACTTAGCTTTTAGCCGTAGTCCTACTGGCCACCCAATACCTAGGCAATTAATTCTAGACTCTTAAGCATGACACACAAAGTTTTCACAATCTGACCCAAGTGACATTTCCAACCTCCTGTCCTGATCTTCCCCTACCAAGTTCCTTTTGGTCCAACCACAGAAACTCTTCATATTTGCTCTCTGAGAATGCCCTTTCCCCTTCTCTCCTGTCTAGTATGCACTAACCAAGCCGACTCATGCATCTCGTCCACCTCTGTGAAACCTTCTTACACTCTCCTATTCAGATATAGACCGGAATCTATTTGTGTTTCCAGGACTTTTTGCTAACACCTCTATCATTGCTCTTAATATGTTATGTTATAATTTATGTCTTTTCTGAGTTTTTCTTTGCTAGTTGACTTCTCAAATAAAAGCATCTTATTCATTTTCGTATCCACAGTACTTAGCACAGTGTGCGGTTTATAGCAGGAACCCAATAAGTGTTATTTGAATGAATAAAATAAATAAGTGAATGAATGGGAATATACATTATAGTGTGTGTCTTTTAAAACAACTAATCTAAAGGATTCATCATTAAATAAAGAAACCTCTAGTAGGCATTTTGAACATCTGGACAATTGTAATGCAAAACATTTACTTAGGAGGCAAAGAAACAGTCTCTTTTCCTGTTGAAATATAAAAGAATTTTTGTTTCAACGAAAATTACATTGGAAAAAAATAACTGTCTACAGTACAAGAGACTAAGTTTATAACTTCAGGGACATTCTCTTGTCTTTTTATATTACAAGAGTGAACAAGATTTAAGCCAAGCAGTCAGTGTGATGATGTTTCCAGACAGCTAATAAAGAGCAAGATTAGGGAGCTGTACAAAATGTCAGGTATCTTCGCAGATTCCACATCTTAGACATTAAACACAACAAAGTGATGCTGTTTTCCGAAGACCACCAAAAGTGCCTGATGTCAGCTTCAGCAGTGTGGTGCCATTTTGACTGTGGTGTTCATCTTACCTTGCATCCCAGTTAGGAAACAACATAGAGAAAAAATAAAGCAAACAGCACTAGATGGCACTCAGAAGAGACAGCATCTCAAACAAAACCAGACCCTTACAAAAAAGAATGAAGAATTATTTCTAGTCAATCATTTACAACACATCCTTTGCACTTATAGAAAAGACAATTATGTCTAGCCATATTAAGCATCTCAAAAGTAACCTACACTCTACAACTCACAGTCTCTCAGGGAGCTTAGAATTGTGACTATTTTAATATACATGAGAAGTGAACCATGTTGATATTTCTCCTGGTAACTCATATGAACCACCGGTAGTCATAGCCATCTTTACCCAAAGAAGAAATACAGAAAATACTTCACAATCTAATGAACATAATTACAACAAATATTTCCTCTTTTGAGTTTTCTTTACCAAAAAGGCAACTTTGAAACCTTATCCTATTTGGCAACAAAGGCAATGCTGAGAATATAGTGTGAATGTGGGCTAGAAGAGAAGCACAAAGCAAAGAGACAGGCATACGTTATACAATAGGGAAGGGTCTGGGTTTGGAAAAGAAGAAAGGTGAGAAATATTTTTTGAGCACCTACTATGTGCTAAGCATTGTGCTAAGTGCCTTGCAAAGAATATGCTATTGTATATACTTGTTGAATGTGAAAAAAACGAAGCTAACAAAAATACCAGTGTATATAGTATAAAACCTTATTGTAGATAAAACTTATATCTAAGGGACATAAATTCAGACATTAATGTCTGTGGAAGAGTTTACCAGTTGATAACAAAAAAGCTCAAACAGCACATCATATAATGTTGGACTGACTTTCAGCTCTCAGGCTTGGGAGATAAATCCAGTAGTCCAAATTCTCTACCCAAGAGGAAGCTGAGCTTATGAAAGTGAGCAAAAACTCCCCAGTCTCAATGTGTATAAAACATTGCCTCATGTATTTCAGTCACATATTAGTTATCATGTATAAAATATATAAAATATTGATATTTTATATTAAAATATTTAAAATGTGTTCATCTGCTTAAATCCATGCAAAAATAATTGTCAACCTCAAATACATCTAATGAACAGAAGTCTCAGAAATTGATCATGAAGACATTAGTAGGAATTTTTAAATGTATAGTTTGTAAGAAAGGATTTTTTTTCAAGCAAATGCGCATTTAGTCTTGTCAAACTAGCTAATGCTAGAGACTCCACTGACTGGTAGAAATGATTAATTTGTGAGCTTGTCAAAGGACAAAAAACAATAAAATCCTTGTGTTCCACCCTTCATAACTAATAGTACCATCTGAATTTTTTCATTTATCCAAAGAAGCCTAAACTTCTCTTAGTGTGGCTACTACCTGAATGCTTATCAGTGGCCAAACAAAGTTAGAGATGGGCAGGCCGGCCTGTGGCTCACTCGGGAGAGTGCGGTGCTGATAACACCAAGGCCACGGGTTCGGATCCCATATAGGGATGGCCGGTTCACTCACTGGGTGAGTGTGGTGCTGACAACACCAAGTCAACGGTTAAGATCCCCTTACCGGTCATCTTTTAAGAAAAAAAAAGTTAGAGATGTGTCCTGGACTGGCTCAAATCAAATTACAAACTAGCAGAGGGGCTGTCCACTGCCCTCCTGGAAAGCAGCTGCTCAGCCCCAGTTCCGGTTTTCTCACGTGCTGTTCCTCCTCTCCATCTTCTCACCCTTGCTTTAGTTCTCCTTTCCAGTAGGACTGTTGCTGATACGTCCTGGTTATTCCACTTACTGCTGATCTCAGAGTGAGCAGAGCATAGGCTCTGGAGATGAACTCTCTGGACTTGAATGCTAGTTTTTCCACTTAAGTCTTTGAACAAGTTGCTTAAAATCTCTAAACTTGAGTTTCCTCATCCATTTAACAGTGGATGCATCCTAAAGGCTTCATGAATATTAAATAGAATAATCTGTTTACCGTACTTGGTCTGCAGAAGATCATCAATTGGTGTTACCCCTATAATTATATGATTATGCAGAAACAGGGGAGTGCTTTTCAAACTCAACACTTTGACCATATGTATAAGCAGTTCCCTTAAGTCATTACTCAGAAAATGAACACATAACAGACATCTGTTCTTTGGCTTAGATGTTGGCAAAATTAGAACAAATTTATCTTGTTAGAATAAAACACTTTTCAAAAGAGTTTTATTTTCACCTTAATTGCTAGAAGAATTAGATTCCAATTCAAAGCCAAGTTACTTTTCTTACAGGCTAAGTTCTTCTGTTCTTTTGGCTCTTCTGTTACTCAATCTTTGTTC
>NW_007733943.1:27516-28186 GCF_000696425.1 Galeopterus variegatus
ACTTTTCTTACAGGCTAAGTTCTTCTGTTCTTTTGGCTCTTCTGTTACTCAATCTTTGTTCTTGGTTTACCTATAGTAGTATAATTTTCTTTTTGTGTCCTTTTTTTTGGCAATGGCTGATAATAATTGTATAATTTTTACTTGTATTTGACTTCTAGGTTCCTTCAAATCTTTTCGAAGCAAAATGTTGAAATTCTTACTTAAGCCTCCAAAAGTCCTGGCATTAATCTCTCTCTCACTCTTTCATGCAATTTGTAACACCTAGGGAAATGATGCACCTTGTTTGGACTATACTGATTCCTGGAGACCTTTTTAAAATTGTGTATTCCCATGCCCAACACTAGAGATTCTGATTCTGTAGAACAGGTTGGAGCCAGGAATCTGTATTATTCTAGCAAGTACTATCCACCTAGGAAGTTCAGATTCAGATAATACTCTGCCACCCCCTGAAGAAGCAATGGCCTGTGTGGTGTAGTAGGGAAAAGATGGAAATATGTCTGGCTCCTAAAGCAGAACCAATCACCATCAGTGTGACCTAGAGAATCCCTCAACCCATCTGAGATTCAGTTTCCTTGTCTTTAAAGGATGGAGAAATCCATAAATGTCTATCCTACCTAACTTATAAAGTGGCTATACAAATTGAATAATATATGTAACAGGAAGAAAAAAA
>NW_007733943.1:29529-59100 GCF_000696425.1 Galeopterus variegatus
GCAATATGAATTTTTAGAAGAGAATAGCTATTTTGGTTTGAAAATCAAGGCCATGTAGCTGTGACTTCTGACTCCTCCAGATGGAAAAGATGTGTTATATCTCAGGTCGTGACTCAGGGGATTGTGAAATCAGTTTGGTAGTGGTCCCAGCATTTTAACAATAGAGTAGAATAGAATGAAATGGGATAGATAGGATAGGATAGACAGACAATACCAGAGCACATCGCCCATAGGAAGAAGCTTAAGGTAAGGTGTCTAATATTTAAATCTAGTTGTTTTTGTGCTATGTTGTATCTTCCCACAGCTTATTCCTCTAGATTCTAAAAGAGGAAAGGTACTGGCCAGTGTGGAGGGCAGAGCAGGGAAGCAAGCAGACAGCATCTACAGGTGAGACTGTGAGGGAACCAGGAGGCTGGAGGGGAAGGCCAAGACAACGCATGCCTCCTCAGTGCCTTCAGAAATACTGTGGAGGGCACTAGACTTCTCAGATCATTTAGAAAGGAGTTCTATAGCAGTTTCATTTGGAAATTTTAAAAGGAATGATTCTAGAAAGCTGGAGGAGGTTGGGCAGTCAGTTTGTACGTGCAAGCATCGTAAGCTATAAAGCACACTACAAACGGAAAAGAGTACTTTCCAGGTGTGAAATTAATAGCTACTTTTTCCTTGGTTTGTCAGCTAGTTTCTTCCCTAACTACGTCTACTAAAACCGAAGTCTAGGGTGATGGTAAAATATAGAGCCCCTTCTCTGGCTGCTGGGTTACAGGAATAGTGCTCTAACATCTGAATGTGAATTCTGAAGTTCCTTTTTTCCCATTTTAACAAAAATGTAGTTCTACTTAGTAGCTTGAAATATTTAAAATAATACATTGTGTGCACTTATAAAAGGCCACCATTTGGGGAGCTCATATCACGTACTAAGCACGTAGCTAAGTAGTTTACAACCCAAATCTCTTATCTTCAAGAACCCTAGGGGAAGAGTTTTAGTATCGTGCTTTATAGATGATCTTACTGAAGCTCAACAGGATGAAGTAATTAACCTCAATCCACATGAGTAGCAAGGGATAGAAGTAGAATTCACACCCAGGTCCCTACAGTTGTTCACTTTGAGCTATGCCTCACCACCTCAGCTCCTAGGACAACCAGATGCTTGTAGACTAATTTGGGAAGGTCATCACCATGTATAAAATTGCTTGCAAGAGGGAAATGTGCCTGAAAAGTCAAGCAATTAGGCTACACTAAAGTGTTGTACATTACCCAGTCAGCCTCTGCTGAAGATGCTCAGTGTCTCAACATCTTCATTATATAACCACACACATCGTGTATGCATTGTGCCTTTTTCCTCTGTGGATTATAAAAAGGCTTGGTTGGAAAAGTGCCTGCTTATTTTTTTTCCTTTTAAATGTTAATTTTGTTGCATGCTCCAAAAATCTATTTACATTTTGTCACCCAAATGATAGTGATTGAGATGAAAAGAGCATCATGCTTAAAATTTATTTCTGATTGTAAGGGGAATATAGTTAGATAATGAATTGTTTCATATATTTTTGTAATTTCAGGGCCTGGGATAGGGCAGATTTGTACTTTGGAATCAATGTTCTCTTTTCGTTTTATGTTTGGCAATTAAGAAGGTTAATGTTAATTTGATCTAGAAATTATGCTATATAGAAGGAGGTATCCCTTGCAGAGAGTATACTAGTCGTATCTTCCAGATAGCTATTCCCAGAATCTATTTGCTGTATGCATCCTTTGAGGGTTGAGATAAAAGAATGAGGCAGCTGTGACTACCTCTTAAAACAATAAGAATGTGGGGAACTTTCCCCTCAATTTTCACTCACGTTGCATGACAGAGAGCAGTTTGTTTGCTCCCTGTCCAAAACGGCGAGAGGTGCAGGGACGTCCTCCGTGCAGTCGATTCTTTCGTAAGCATAGATTTGAGTTAGGTAGAGGAGGAAATAGGCACCCAAACTGCTGATTTTCAAGGGCATCTAGCACGTGAAAATTTGCTTCCTGTTTTTCTCCTCACTCTCTCTGGTGTCTCAAAACAATCTGGAATTAGCAAGCTTGACAACAGCTAATGAGAATGAACAGACTCACACAGATTTCCCTTTAGTAGCGATTAGATTCAACCTTTTACAAGACAGACAAATCGACCCAAATAACCTCTTTGTTGAATGAACAAAAAGATTTCCTAGCCTCAAGCAGTCGTGTGCTAATAAAGTAGTCAAGTAAAGAAGCTGAATTGTGATAATGACAATAAGACCTACAGAGTGTTTTCTATATGCCAGGCATATGTCTTCACACCAGTCCTGTGAAGTGGGTACTACCACCACCACCATCTTCATTATCATTGTTCCCATTTTATAAATGGAGAAACTGAAGCACAGAGAGGTGACAGTTTCTGTCTGTGGCCCATGTGCCTGGTTCCAGGAGTCATGAGCCCAAGTATCTGCTTCTGCAGTCAGAGTAAAAACTCTAAGGTGCATCTTTGAAGTCTGACCCACTTGGCTAACGTGCTCTCATCCTGAGACCCACAGAAGAGGGCTTGGTTACAGTTCAGCATATCTGAGCGTAGTATCTGGTGAACTATTCTTTCTATTACTGACTGATCAGTTCTAATTATGTAGAGTTTTCTGTCAGCTAGGCACTGTCATATGTGACAGATGTTGCTTAGTGGCTGAGCTGAATCCTAGAGCCAGTCTTGCTGGATTAGAATCCACTTATTAGCTATGTGTCCCTGGAGAAGTAACTTAACTTCATGTGCTTCAGTTTTCCCATCTATAATTGAAGATAATAGTAATACTTCTTCATAGAGTTGCTATGGGAATTAAATGAGTTAATTAATGCAAATCAATTAAAATAGTGCCTGGCATATAATAAAAGCTTGATAAGTTTTATTATTGTTTTTACTAACCTGTTTTTCAAGCTAAAAAAATGTGAAGTGTTACTGATATAATCAGTCTATATGGACAGAAAATGAATTACTCTGAACCTATCTTTTCTATGAAATTAATTTATATCTTAAAATATTAATTAAAATATTTATGACCTCGGGCCAGCCCGGTGGCGCACTGCGCTAGTGCACCGCTTGAGAAGCGCAGCAGCGCTCCCGCCAAGGGTTCGGATCCCACATACAGACCGGTTCCCGCTCACTGGCTGAGCGAGGCGCGGGGGCAACACTGAGGGTTGCGATCCGTTGCCGGACACGGAAAACAGACAAAAAAAAAAATATCTATGACCTCTAAAAGCTTTAAATTAAATTACCCATCTCTATTTAAGGAATGAATACATAATTTTTACATACAAATTTCTTGATTTATTTAACTGACGATTAATTGATTTAATTGATAGTTAATAGGTATCGATTCCTTACAAGTACTGAGAACAGTGAGTAAAGGCCCATGCACAAAATTTGTAAAATCCGTGATCCATGATGATTTCCCCGCTCCTCTCAACTCTATGTGTTTTTAAAAACATTAACATTTATAGTTAGCACTGAACCTGTCTGTTAGTGATGCTGTAGAATACAAGAAAAATGATACCTCATTATTGATTAAAATATCATTTGTTACATTTCTGCAGTTTGTTTACTCAAAGTAAAAAATATTGTCTAAGTGAAAATATTGCCATATGATTATCTGTACCCCAATTTTTGCTTACACTTTATGGTTATAACTGTTCACAATCAAAGAGATGCCTTACTTAAAATCCAACAAATCCAGAATACCATTTTGGGGTAAATATATGTCATACAGAAAAGGCAACAATGTCTATGGTAAGTGTTGAACACAGTCATTCTAACATTGAATATTTCCCTCTTTTTAAATTAATCACAACTTATACCATATAATGAAATTATACCCTGAAAATACCAAGGAGTATCTGTCCCTCAAGTAAAATACTGATTTTTTTTTTTTTTTTTTTTTTTTGCGCAGTGCAGCCGGTCTCAAAAAAAAAGGACAAAAAAAACAAAAACAACAACAACAAAAATAGAAATAGAGACCATGGTACTTTTTCCTCTTCCGTCTGTATTCTGTACACCTTTTATTTTTTTTTTTTTTTTTTTTTTGCTTTACTTTTAATCTGGAAGATTTTTAGAGGTTTAGCCAATAAAAGGCAATATTTTCCAATTGTCTTCTTTTCGTAGATGGTTAATTTAAAGCCTATAGGATAAGTATGACTCACTCACTTTGCAAGCTTGAAAGAGCTGTAACTTAGAAGGTTTGATATACTTTGTCTGTTTTAACTATTCACCACCCCATATGCTCACCAAGATCTCTGCTTCTGGGATAGACGGCAACAAATGATGTATTCCATTCTGGAATGCATTAATGTCATATTTATTTAGGGAAATTTCATAGGAGCCAAGATATGCATATTTAAGTAATTAATGTATTTTTTCTACTTTAAAGTTAGTCTATAACACTTTTAAAATTCTTGCAGCAGTTTTTACCCCCATTCTCATATTTTTGTTTCAAGAAATATTGTCATCATCATTCAGTGGAAGAAGTAAACTTGTCTAGTATTTCTCTAGAAGTTAGAAAAAGGATCCAATAGTAAGAGCTGCTGGGAGGAAGATTTCCTCTCAAGAGGAGGATAAGCTTCCTGGTAATTAAACCTGTCTAACAGTGGAGAAGTGACAGGCAGAGACTGGGTGATTATCATTTAGGAATGTGGTAGAAGGGATAACTTTAGTGATCACATTTGATTAAATGATTTCTAAATTTCCTTATGACTCTGAGGTTTGCTTTTGATTGTGGAAGTTCTTGTCTAGCCTAAAATTGTTTTCCTTGAAGAAACAGCTGCATAATGTTGTGGTTAAACACACTATTGGTGTATGGACCTTGCTGCCGTTGACAGCTGAGTGACCACAGGATGTGCATTCCGCTTTTTCAGAGACGGTTTCTATAGCTACAAGAAAGAACACTATCTAAAGTGAGTGGTGAGGATTCAGTGCATACATGTTAAAGTATCTCATGGCTCATAACGTAGATTAGGTCTGAGTCTACAGACCTAGAAGGTCATGTCTTTCAGAGGACATAGGAAGAAATGATTGTGAAATGTATCGTGGTTGGAATAAAGAAAACAACCATAATATTAAAGGATTTTTTAAACTTATAAATCTATAATGTCATTGGACCACTTTGATCCATACTTAGTTTGATGCATTTCTTAGTTGCCAGAAGCAAATATCTTTGTGACAGATGTATGACAATTAGCATACTTTAGCAACTGCAGGGATGAAGGTTCACGATTGATTTCTTCCTTTCTGAGATTATTCTATCATCAATAGCTCTCTGCAGACATTGGAAGTTATTAAACATTTAACTAAATTCTATTGACATCGTTGTAATATCCGGAATATTTGGAAATCACATAGTCTCTCAGCTCGTGTTTATCATGCTCTGCCAGGCCAACTTCACCTAACCAGCTTTAAGGTTTTCTTGTACATTTGTGTAGTATAATGGTACTCATGTTTGAGGCAATAAATTAAACTCTGGTGATAGATGTTTCTTCATGCACACATACACATGCCTTAATGCAAGTCACGTTTGCCAAAGAGTACACTGTGAGTATTACATGCAGAAACTGCACAGAAACAATCTTTCTTAGCCTAGGGTTTCGATCCTTCACTGTGAACTGTCTTGGAGTCCGTTGATCAGCATGCAGAACCAAGTTTCCAGGGATGTACTCAGAGATCTCTAGAGACCTCTGTCCATCTTTGGGAAGGGAAAAGCTCTATGTATAATTTTGTAGACCAGCCCTCACTTGTTCTCCTCCAGAAACCTTTTGTTGTTACCTCAGAAGTGGAAATAGATGTGTGCTTCAGCTGGTGTCTAATACATTTAGGCAGAGGATCAAAAATGTTCAGCGGTTTACCACATGTTATTTTGGAAAATATACAGAGATACACATACACACACACACACACATACACACATGCACACAGAGGGGGAGAGAGAGAGAGAGAGAGAGGCATTTGGGGTCTGAGATATGTAATGATTCCTGGAGCAATAAGGAAAAACAAATTGTAGATGTCTATCCTTTAGGCTGATGTGTTTAAAAGATAAGTGTCCTCTGGAATAAAGTTAGAATAAACTTCTCTTTCTATTAGAGGTAGCCTTAGAATTTCTTGGGTAGGTTTGTTAGCACTATTAACTTGTGAGCACATTTCATTTAGCATGTGCGGTAAATCATGATAGGAGCTGCTGTGTTCAAATGGCTCCAGTTGCCAGTGCAAATTCAGCAATGCAAAATAGGAAGCTGCTTAAGTCTCAGGTGGCATTTCATTTTTTACATGATATTATTAGATTCTATTTGACTGCTTTTAGCTGCTGGCGGCCCTGTATCTCCTGTTGAATTTACTGTGAATTAGGAAATGATAAGTATAAAGTTATGTTAAAAGTCTTTTCAATGTGAATTTACATATGATAAGACAAACTTTTAAAAAAGCAACTATAAAATACTTTTTGAAGTACATAACTTGTTTGCTATTTGGTCAAACAAGGATATAAAATTTGGATGGAGTTGTTTTATTGTGTTTTGGGGGTTGGGGATATTTTAGGTGACAAAAAATGGCTTTTAAAAGCTCATTGTGCTATTTGTCTTGAGCAGGAATTTTAAGTTAATCTTAAATGCTACTGTTTGAAGTTTTCAGCACTTATGACTGATAAGTGCAAGTCATACTTATGACAGAGTAGACTAAATAAATATCGGATGGATGGCTGATTCTGGACAAGTTATCTTGCCTTTATGGGTCTTAGTCTTCAGGATGTATATTAGGAGGATTGAACTACATATCTCTTACTTTTATTCAAATGACTTTCCTGAGAGCCCATAGTAATGTGCCTATCTAATCACTGTCTCCAAAATTGTAAGGACCATAATAGTAGGAACTAGAAAATTTTTAAATACCCAATAAAACCTGTAATAAGTTTAATTGTTTTTGCTGAATTAAATTGCAAATTTATATATTTTATAAAATACCTTGTAGGAATTTTCAATGTTTATTCTTCTAAATGTAACTACGAGGCTGGCAGGTAATCTCAATTGGTTAGAATACAGTGTTATAACACCAAGGTCAAGGGTTCAGATGCCTACACCAGCCAGCTAGGGGAAAAGAAAAATATTAAATGTAACTATGGATTCACATGATATGTCCTGAAAGGTCTATATGCCCTTGGGAAAGAATATGAAGCTTATATTTTCCCTCTACAAAAAGTGACTCTTGGTTTCTGATAAATCAGAAATCTGTGGAAAATGTCTTTAGTTATCCAAGTTATTTAGTGATAATTTTATTTGTCTAAAGAAGTTATTTTCTATGAATCTTTTTTTTTGTTAAATAAATTATGATATTTAACTGCGATTGCTGAAACAATACGTTATGGGGGGATTGGTTATATGAGCATTTTGCTATTTTTTGTTCAGGAAACATTCATTTTAATTAATCCTTCCCCATTGTCACCATTGAGCAATGGAAAAAGTCTCAAGAGTCACGGAAGCATTAAAATTTTATACATAATGAACCATGTAGGCCACATTTATAATTTTAGCGTAACAGTGAGAGTCAGGAAGGCTTTGCTTTGGTGAAAGAGTACTGACAAAGTTCAGATGTGGGTTGAAAGCAACATAGGGCTTCCTTCAAGCCTTGTTTACTTTTGAAAGCCATCCTTCAAAATGCTGTTTTGTAATGGAATTTTATAGGAATTAAACTTGAATATCTTAACACTATATAACTAATTACAATCAGGTTCAGTTACAATTAGTAATTGGCCTAAGCCTGCTATTTATACATGGTTGCTGTGGGCTATGTCCTTGTGGTATACTAGCAGGTTGATATGTACTAGTTAATGAGATTAACTAGAGCTCATGATGCCCATAGTGTCTCGATAATATTTCCATGGCAAAAGAGATATTTAACAGTTTCATTTATGAACTACTTAGGCCCAAATAAGTTTATAAGTATTTACATCCAAAAATTACTACCAATAGAACTTACTACACATAAATTAATAGAGAAATAATATTTAATCCCATTCTTAAATAACCACAATTACTTACTAACTAGATGTGTGTGCTTGTTGGGCACTGCACAGCTTCTCAACCCTACAATCAGACTGGATGCTACCACACTTATTTCCTGTTCCAAATTGATTTTCAAGGGCTACTTGCTTTTTATCACACCAGCCACTAGAAACTCAGCTTCAAAAAGATAAGACATCCTCAAAGGGAATGAAGCAAGGTCTAATGTTGAGACTATGAACTACCACTAGCTAATAGTTTGTGAAGGATCCAACAGACATCTAGTATTACAGTACTTCCTTTAAAAGTTTAGAATTATCTGCAGCACACTTGTGAATTTATTGTAGCACCCTAGGACACTTTGGTGCAGAGTTTGAGAATTATGGAGGTAAACTATTTGCTAAATTAGACATACTATTCTCTGGAGTTAGCTAGGCCAAACGTTGGGCAGTGTGCTCTAAGGCAACATGGATTGCAAACTTAATTAGCTAAATCATTGAGGCTTTATTAGCTGACACTATCCGTGTTCAAAAAAATGTCTTTCTTTTTGAGAGTGGATACTGGTGCCACTTATTCATTTATATATTTTAAAATTAAATGATCTTTTTTATGAGAATAAAGCACAATACAAACACATTTAATTCAGTGCAGAAAAGCAAACAGGAAAAATAAAAATCATATATAATCCAGGAATAATCAGCATTAACATTTTTGTGTGCATATATATCTTCTGAATCATGGATGAATAGACATATTCATTTTTCATTACTTGTTTGTATGCACTTATATGTATGTATTTGTATATATGTATGTGAATAGTTTAATAAGTTCATGGACAAATAGAATTTAAAGATAATATGAATCTTTCCATAACTTTTGAAGTAGCTTTGTATATAAATATATAGAAACTTGTATGTATCTATACACATTTTACATACAAATAAAAATTTGCATGTGTATATTAAAAATTTTAATGATGGCATGGTTTTTCACTTTTTGATTGCACCATATTTTATTCAACCATTTTCAATGTTGAGCATTGGGATTATTTTGAATTTTCCTACTTCAATATACTAGGAAATAAAAATCATTACCTTAAAGGAGTGGCTGATTATTTCTTTAAGAATCATTCTCAGAGTCAAATTACTTTAAGAAGTACACATACTAGAAACTCTTTATATAGTGTCAGTTTTCTCCAAGAAAACATTTATAAATTTAGTTAGCAGGTGGTCCCAATAATATATATTAATAATTCAGTCTTTTCCCACTTACTTGGAATGTCATCTTTATCATGTAATAAATTGTTTACATCCATTTAGTAAAGTCTTTGGATTTATTTTATTTTTATGAATCTCTCTGTGTGGTTTCAATGCTATGCCTGTTTAATTATTTTTGCTTTACAACTGATTTCAATATATGATAATGTAGGTACAACAACTTCCCCAACTTATTTTATTAATATGTTCTTGACTAATCTAATACATTCTCACATATTTGATCCATAAAGTTACCTGCTTCACTACCTTCCCCTTAATTTAATTGACTTTAGGATGTTAGTTGGAGCTGAATAACATTTATGGATTTATTTTGTAGGAGACATCTGTACTAAAGTGAGTATTTTTCTATGTAGAGATGCTATGTCTGTCCACTTATTTCCTTTGATGTTTCCTATACATTTTTTAAAAAGTTTATATATCCTTCAAATTTCTGAAGTTTAATAAAACATTTATATTTTATTTTTATTACATATGGAATTTTTCTAATATATTTTATTATGAATATCTATTTGTTTATTATTAATATATGAACAGGCCTGTTTAAAATTTCTTTTTATGACCATCTTGCTAAACTAATGTTTCTGTATTTGTACTTATTTGTTATCATAATGCATGCTAAATAATATACCTAATACAGAGATCCCTCATTCTGGAATGCATGTGATATTTTATCATTAAAATACAGTTGTTTTCAGATAAATACTTTATAAATGTAATTATGTTTTCTTCTACATATTTTATTAAAGTTTTCATATTTTACTTTTTTTTTTTTTTTGGGGGGGGGGGCGCTGGCCAGGCCAGAGATCCTTATATTTTACTATTTTTACAAAAAAATATTGAGCCCATCAAGTGTTTTGCAAATATTAATAAAGATTTTATTTACTTCTTTATCTTTTTTTTTTAATATTAGGAGTTACCAATGTAATAGATCTCTTATGAAGAACTGTCTTTGCATTTTTAAGATTAATCCCATTAGTCAATTGTGGGGTACTGAATAAGCAAGTTGCTATTCTAGGGAAGCCTGCTGGGCTGGCATCCCTTTTGCCTACTTCCCCCTTCTCGCTCCCTTTGAGGTCTGACCTTTGATTGAACCCAGGACCCTGGAAGCTTTGTAATTAAGAAACTTATGTTCTTATTTTGTTGATAAGTAGTTAGCTATGAATCTTCAAGCACCATGGCAGCTGAAAATGTTTTGTTCTATAAATAGCTTGGTAGCAGATATAATTGATTTAATCAATACGATTTGTTATTTTCACTGGCTTATAAAAAGGAACCTAAAATAAACTGAGATGCCTTGCAGGTCAGCAGCCTTCAAGGTACTCCTGATCCCATAAAATAAATTGTGTCTTTCTTCATTTCCCACCATCTCCCCTCGGGGTATCAGTCAACAGCAATCAATGTGTTATTCTTTTAATATATTGCTAGATTATGCTTGTTAATTTTCAATAAATAATTTTGCACATATAATCCTAAATGATATTAGTCTTTTATTTATTTATTTATTTTCTTTTTGTCTTTTTTTGTGACCGGTAACAGGATCGCAACCCTTGGTGTCGCGCCTGCACCGGGCCGGCCCTGATATTAGTCTTTTATTTTCTTTGTATTCTATCGTTGTCAGATTATGGTCCCTGGCTTTATGTTATCTTCATAAAATGAATCAGAAAAGTTTACATCTCGGGCTGGCCTGGTGGCGCACTGCTACAGTGCGCTGCTTGGGAGCGTGGCGGCGCTCCCGCCGAGGGTTCGGATCCCACATACAGACCGGCCGCTCACTGGCTGAGCGAGGTGCGGGCGCAACACCGAGGATTGCGATCCCGTTGCCGGTCCCGGTCCGGTACGGGCGCGACACTGAGGGTTGTGATCTGTTGCCGGACACGAAAAAAGACAAAAAGGAAAAAAAAAAAAAAAGAAAAAAGTTTACATCTCTTCATGCAAAGACAAGAGTAGGCAAATTGTAACCTGCAGATCAGCACCTGTTTTTATGGATAAAGTTGTATTGAAACACATCCATGCCTGTTTACTTACAGATTGTCTATGCCTGCTCTCATCCTATAACTGCAGAGTTAAGTGGTTGCAACAGAGACCTCGTAGCCCTCAAAGCCAATATATTTATTATCTCATTTTTTACAGAATAAGTTTGCCTACCTCTGCTCAAAGATAATTAAAATTGCCTAGGACTTCTCTGCCCTTTGAAAGTTTTACAGAACTAATCTGAAAAATTAATTAGGCCTGCACATTGTTCTCATGAGAGGATAGCTTTCTTTTTCTATAGTGTTTGTTTATTTTATTGGAGTTTTAACTGGCAGTTCCTGAAATTTTATAACTAAAATTTTTCATAGCAAACCCAATTTCTTGAGATTTTAATATTAACTAATCTTTGACTATATTCTCTTATGGTTTTAAATTTTTCTATTATTATATTTTGCTTCTTTATTTTTAATGATGTATATTTAAATATTCTCTTTTTATTCTTGATCAGTATGATGGAAGTTGTCTATTTTATTGTCCTCTTAAAGAACCAGCCATTGGTATTTATCAAGTCTGTTTTTGTCTATTTAATCTATATTTAATTTATTTTTGTAATTATTATCTTTACTAATTTCTTATTTAATAAATATTAAAGCTTATTGTTATTTTTGAGTTTCTAATTTAAACATAAATGCGTTTAAAGTTATATTTATTTTTCTTTGAGTACCTCTTCAGCCAAATCCCATTTTTATTATGGTTAATTTTAAAGAATCATAAATTTTTTATTTTCATATAATCATCCATGTGAGAATTAAGAGCTTTTAAAGTTTTCCTAATCATTTGTTGTTGTTTTTTTTACTATTAATGTTAATAGGAAATGTTATTTTATTAGAAGTTATTTACTTTTTAGGCCCAATGTAATTCATTCTTTCCTAAATAGGCTATTTACATATGGAAGAAAGTATGCAATCACTGTTTACAGGGTCTGAGTTTCAATATATAGTACTAAATTAAGCTCAATTGATACTCTATATCTCTACTAATATTTGAATAATTGATCAGTTAGAAAAGTGTGTTAAACTTCCCCATACAATTTTTAATTTTGTCTATTTCCAGAATACTTATAAATAGCTTTTATTTTTCATATGTTCCTGCTGTGTGAATAAAGGTTTGTGGCTTACATGTGTATTGTGGTTTTTAGAGTAGAATATAAAAATCTTAGTTGTGAGTTCTGTTTTCTGATATTAATATTGCTAACTTTTTCCTTGCACTTGTTTAGTATATTGTTTAGTATATATTTTTCATATCTTTATCGTTATCCTTTTCAAAATACTATTTTGAAAGCTAAAATTTTCTTTTGATCATAAACTGAGTTTGTCTTCTAAAAGGTAAATTTAAACCTGTATTGTGCCAACTTTGAACTCATTTCTCTTATTTAATTTCATGTTATCTATTGTTATGACGTATGATTTCCTTCTTTTCATGTCCTAATCCTTTCTATGTTGGTCAAATGTTCTTATTTTTTCATGGCCTCCAATCACTATCCTGCCAGTCCCATAAATTGAAGATTTTATGTTCTAATTCTATCCTATATACCATAACATTAAAACATTTAAATAATATATTTGAACGTTCTTTTATCAATTTCAAGAATGAAAATATATCTTGGAAATACACCTTTCCATCTTCCCCCATATTTTTTGGAATAATCTGAAAGTTTTGTTCTTTAACATTATATTTCTGCTTTAGGATTGATGTCTTTGTATTTACACTAGCCTCTATAACTGTATTACCAATTGAATGCATGGGCTACATGGATTTAACTAATTTTTATTGAGATTCTGATATTACTCATTTTGTTTTCTCATCATTTTACATGGTATTTTTCCTTCCTTGATCCTTTGCTCTCATTGACTTAGTCCAGTAATTCATCAGAAGAACATGAGTAGTACATACTACGAATGAAGCAGATCTGAAAATGCCTTCCTTTCCCCCCTTCAGTGAATCACACTTCTACTGGGTGTCTATTTCTTGAGTTATACTCCCTTCTCCTCTGCAAACTCTGCAATTGTGCAAACATTGTTTCATAGTATTTTGCAGAGGTGTTGAGAAGACTGGTTCCATCTAATTCTCTTCTTTTTAGGTAAACTATATATTCATTTTCTTCTCTAGGTGCTTGTAGGGTTTTTTTCTACAACTTCTAAATTTGGGATTTCCCTATGTCTTGGTGAATGGTCCTTCTGCATTGATTTTGCCAAATTCTCTTCTTTAACTTTTTCCCCAAGTCAGAAACAATGTTCCCATGTTTTAATTTCCTAGTGCATGTATGTTGGAATATGTAGGTATAGTTTCAATGTATTTGATTGCATTTTCTCATGATTTCTCTAAGTCTGATCTCCTAGTTTTTGCATTCTTTGATCTCATTTTCTATTTCATAGTTTAAAAACTCCAAATCTGCTGGCTGACTCTACTGTGGTCTTTTAAAATTATACTTAACATGCTGTCTTAGTCTGTTTTGTGTTGCTATAACAGAAATAACAGAGACTGGGTAATTTATAAAGAACAGAGGTTTATTTGGCTTACAATTCTGGGACAGCTGCATGTGGCACAGGCAGGCCTCAGGCTGCTTCTACTCATGGCAGTAAGTGACAGGCAGCTGGCGGGGACAAGCAGATCACATGGCGAGGGGAAGCAAGAGAGAGACAGAGAGGAGGTGCAAGGGTCTTATAAACAACAAGTTCTGGTGGGAACTAATAGAGCGAGAACTCACTCACTACCCCTCCTCCCCCAGGGAGAGCATTAATCCATTCGTGAGGGATCTGCCCCCATGACTCAATCAGTTTCCAACACTGCCACACTGGAGATCAAATTTCCACATGAGTTTTTGGGGGGACAACACATCCAAACTCCATCACATGCTTTCATTGATATTGTTACTTTTATTATTATTATTATTATTATTTTAAGCCTACAGCACCCAGTATTCCCAGGGGGTATCTCATCCAAGTGCTAACCAGTCCCCACCCTGCTTAGCTTCTGAGATCAGAGGAGATAGGTACGCTCAGGGTGGGATGGATGCAGGCTATCACGTTCACATTCCTCCTAATTAGTCACTGCCTGTTATTGACTGTGTTTTTGTCTCTTTTGGATTTACTATTTACGGTGTTTTTAAAGTTCTTTCCTGCTTCTTTTAATAACTTTGTTTTCCTCAGAACATTTCTTCTTGGTGCTTATCTGATTCCCTTCTTTTAAACTACTGAGACTTCGTTTCTCCGGTGATTTTTCTGTCTACTCATCCTTACAGAGAGATCCAGGTTGTTTTTCAGCTATGAAATGCAATCTGTCAAGAATTATTTAGGGTCACTCTTCTGTCATTTTGTTGTTGTTACAAATAATTTTTTTGTTGTTACAAATAATGTTAAGTATTTACTTAATGTTTGATGTTTAAATTTATTGCAAACTTTCTCTGTCAGTCCACTGGGGCACAGTAGTTTGCAGAGCTGAGGACAGGACTACAGACAGGGAGAGAAATCACTGGGGTCAGGAGAATCATTTTTGTTCAGGAAAAATTTCCTTTTGAATGTCAGCCTTGGCTGCCTTAAGACATTTGAGCCAGAAATGCTTACACCTCCTTGTCACCTAATGGAGACATTTTATTTGTAGTGATTCCTGCTTAACTTACCAAGATGTTCTTGCCACCTGTAGACTGAGTGTTGGCTGTAAGCACCTCTGTGATCCCAGCCCCCACAGATAATGGCAGTTGGTAGGAACTCCTTAGTGTTTTACAGGAATAGCAGGAAGCAGTGGGCCCAAACTTTCTCCACTTGTCTCTCACCTGAACGATTTCTTATCTAAGGCCTCAAGAATTCAGGCACTTGAGGAAGATTCTTAACTAGTTTTCAGCAAGAATGTGGATTTTTTTCTATTATATTGATTGAATTACTGTAATGAGAAATTGGACAGAGGTCAGGATACCTTAGTCTCAAAGGTGAGTTTAAATTTTCTTGTTAGTCCCAAGAATATTTTTATCACCATGCCTATAATAAATTATATATAGGAGATTCTACACAACAGAACAATCTATGGCTCTTCGGCTGTGTTAATTTGCCAGAAACCACAAAATTCTTACCTTAGACTTCTTGTCAGTCTTATTTTTTATACTGTTTACTGTATAATAGGCAGAGCAAGAGTTCTGCGGTCCAAGAAGTAGAAGTGATATGCATGATTCTTCTTGTTTGTTTGGGAGGAACGTGTGTGTGTGTGTGTGTGCGCGCGCACATGTGTATACAACAGCATTTGCTGTTATGGGCAATTTATTTCATATGCTATAAGTAAACTATAAGTTTAACTTGTCCTTATCTCATTGTAATCCTTCATCGCTTGGCCCGTTGCCCTGACTACCGTGAATAGTATTCTGGATTTCCAAACACACACATCACTTATCTGTTTGACCTCATGTTTTCCTATTTTCTAAATCCTCAGTGTGAAACACTCATGGAAGATGATTGACATATGGTTTATAAAATGACCATATGGAAAAGCTGTGTTCTGATTAGAGCATACATTTTAATCCATTTTGCAATCCCTTAGAAATCTACCCAGCAGAAGGCTTTTGCTGTCATTGAATGTCTCTTGGTAAAGCTACTCACCTGAAACAAAAGAAAGGCTTTCATCACAAGGAGCAGCAAGACCAGTTCTAGCTATTTTAGCTGTTATTGTTGTTTTTTTGTTTGTTTATATGAGGAGAAATGCTCACTCTCTGAGGGTCTTCTTTGGTTGTCCCTTTTTCTACAGGATTAAAAAGAGTACATTTTCACCATGAAGACCCATTTGCGAACAATATTAAATTATTTTTAAACTACATTGTAAGTCCTTTATTCACACAACCTTCTCTAGGATATGTTTTAATTAGTAACAGTCCCACTCTCCACCCCCGCCTGCCCTTACGCAGTACTTATCTGAGGTTATTTGCTGATGGAAGACCCTCTTAGACTGTTACAGAAAAGTTACCAAGGAAACATCAGACACTCAGAGAGATGGAGTAATCAGAAGATTTATTATGCTAGCAGTCCAAGTTGAACTCATTCTGAATTCCTGGACCCTGAGTGCAGGGAGAACAGGGGTTTTGTACTTTTCTTGTGCAAGCATGCAAGCTTCTTTATTGGCAGAGTCACCCAAAACTGGGGGCTTCATCAAGCAGGTGAGGGGCTTCATCAAGCAGGGTTACAGAGGCAGGAAATGTGGTGAGGGGATCTTTGTAAGCTGAGCAGGCAGCTTCTCTGAAAACAGGCAAGCAGCAGAGTTACAGAAGCCAGAGATGCAATCAACCATTAACCAGTAAACCAGCTCTTAGGGGTCCCTTACAAGCAAGCACATTCCAGATGCAAAGTTAAACAAAGGGGCTTAGAAACCTACTTTTTGGGGGGGCCTCTACATGACATCATGGTATTGAACCTTAACATTTTACGTGACAGGAAGCCAAGCAGCGAGAATAACAGATTTCACCAAAAACCTAAAGCTAAAAAGCAGCCAGGAAAAGATGTGACAGCATGTATTTGATTACAGCACCACCAATTACTGTGGGTCACCACAGCACTGCTGAGACTAGAATTGTACATCCTTGATTGGAGGTGGGCATGGGACATGGGAATGGTGCATAGGGATGAAGTTTGTATGTTTGCTGGACTATTTACTGTCTTTTTGTATGTCAGATTTGCAGCATCTTTTACAGCACAAATACCCTTTTGACAAGGGAATAGAAACCCTAAAACATAAAGGACAAGTAAATAAGGCAGTGCTAAAACCGAGCAGGCAAAAGAGCTCAAACAGACTAGCTATGAAGAGAGCCAGAGTTTTGTTGCAGATTTTGCTTTGCACTATCTGGAAGATGAGAAAAGGAAGACTAGTCACTTCTATAGTTGCATTTTTCAGAGAGAAGGGAGTTAACATACACTTTCTCAGAAGCAGCAGAGCTTTTTGTGGCTGTTAGTTTTAAGAAACATGTTCCTTTCCTCTTTGGGTATTTGGAATTATGTTGCAGAGAAGGCTTGAGCCTTATAGATAACTTGCTGAGTGTTCATCCTCACTCTACCCCTCAGAGAGAAGGGGAGGTGCTAGACGTGTGATTCAGAGAATGGGAGGTTGGTAGAAACTTAGATGTAAACATTCCATTGTGAGTATACTGGGTTTTACTATTTCCAATGAGAAGGTGATAAAAGTTTCATATAGTTGAAGTTCATGGTAGAGTGGAAACAGTTAAAGATTCAGGATTAGGAGGCTAGTCTGAGATACTTGCCTGCTCTATGAGAGCTGGGGAAGCAATACACTATATGGTCCTCACAGTCGTTAAATACGGTTACATTTGAAAAGAGTTTTGTAAAGTATGTAAAGCTTTATACACCTAATAATTATTATCCATTTATTTGCTGAATATTCTTTTGAGAAACTGGTAAATACCATATAAGTCACATCTTTTCTGATTATATTTAATGCCATCTTTTGTTTGTTTGTTTGTTTCATTTTTCTTCCACTATTTTATTAGCTTCTTCCCATGGAGAATTGAGTCCTCATCATCAAGAAGTGTGTCTTTTCCTGGCTCATGTTCTGTCTGCGCTGTGTGTTAGGAATCACCATCATAGAGTTGTATTTCACTGAACAATATTATGGCAACAACAAAGAGTTGATTTAAGTGAGTCTGAATAGTAAAATATAGTAGTAACACATGACAAAAATGATTGGTAACATACTAGGAAGGAGTAAATCTGTATTTGCTGTCTTTTGATAGACTGCCAAAACACCTTTCCTAGTTTCTCTGTTTTCAACATATTTAAAAAATAATTTTGAAAGTTATGAATTTTAGTTTTTTGATGTAAGTGATAAGAGATGGATTTTTAAATGTCCCAGCCATATCTTTTGAATTGGTTGACAATTTATCTTAGCTGAAAACTTGCTTGTTCTACTTATGTGAACTTTCTTTGTTCATTACACATTCTAGATAACAGTACATAATAAGAAATTAATCCTTGCTCTCCTTAGTTTGTGTTTCATGATGTATTTTTCTTTAGGAACTCATCAGGTTGTTTTATTGCTATGCATTATATCTGCCCTTTAGAGAGACTGGAAAAAGTCTGCATTATGCTCTTGAACTTATTGTTAGATTTTCTAAGAGAATAATAGCATGAAGGAATGATTTTTTTTACTAAAATTAGTTCAATTACTTATAATTACTTATAATTGGTTCATCTATTACTGGGCTGAGTGACCTAATAATAAATTTTTCTATTAAAATGTTCACTGCTTTATATATTTCCTATAATGAGCGTCAGAAACCTGTGACACTTCTCTGAAGACAAGTTGGTAGTCCATGGAGTACCTTCTTTCCTGAATTATTTCTCACTAATAAGAAATTAGCCTAACTCCTCTCAGTTATACCCACTACCCAACAAAGGGGAGACATTCACTAGGTTACTCTTGTTCAGGAAGTTTGTCAAGAATATGATAAAAAAGATGGCTGTTGCTGATAGGTGCCCCTTTCCCCTCTATAGAATTCAAAATTAACCCTTGTTCTACTTCTTTTAGTGTGATGTATGTTGAAATATTAATATTCTGACTTCAAATCAAATTTTGTATATTTATAAATACTTTATACCCCATTCAGAGAGTATATAATGTGTCCTCAAATATTATGTATTTTATGAAGAACGTGGCCTGCTGAGGTATTTCCTGTTTTAATAGGTATAAAGTCAAATACCACTATTAAGGGCTTATTATATACCAGGCATTGTGCTTGAGAGCTTTACAGATCTTATCTCACTTAATCCTTACACTAATCCTGTGATTCAGGAATTTTTCACTTCATATACATAAGGAAACCGAGACCCAGAAAAAGTACATAGTTTCCCTGCGGTCACAGAATGAGTGTCAGAATTCAACCTTAGGTCTATCTGATAACGGAATGTATGCTCTTCACTGCCATTCTATTCTGCTTGATGGTGAATCAGTAGTGTGTCTATAGTATTTTCCTGTTTCACTGAGCTGCAGAGTTGCAGACCAGGTCTCTATTGAAACAAAATACAGTGAGAAAGGAGGCTGACCGAGGGCAAGGGACTAGGCTTTGGAAGGCCCTTAGAGGCAAGTACAGCCTGTAGGCACCTGTGGCTTATCAAGCCATAGACTCAGAGGAGAGATTTTAGGTACAGTGGCTCCAATCAACAGAGTTGCCCAGTACCTTTCACTGCCATGAACAAAGCTTCCCTCCTCTGACTCTGTGGGGATGAAGATCCTCACATTGTTCCAACCATTGCCTGGAAACGATAAGTAAAATTTGCTACCGTTTTTCAGGTGTATGCAGATTTTATTATAACAATTAAAATACAAACAAATATATATTTTTGGATTTTTTTATCAAATCAATATTATTAGCATGTTCATTATTACAAATCAGAATTATTCTTTATGCCCCTTACCCATTCTCTCCCTAACCCCCCCTTCCTCCCCGCCTTCCACCTTTAGTAACTATAGATTTGTTCTCTCCTGAAAGATCAATGTATTATTGTGGTCTTTTCTTTCTTTCCTTCTTTCTTTCTTTCTTATTGAACTCAGTTTGTCTTTGAGTATTTTCTCAGTTGATAGCTCCTACCATTGCTATTTAATGGATCTAATTGAAATTAGGTTCACAAAATGTGTTGACATTAAAAAGTGTCCTTATACTTAAAAACGTTCACAGCCACTGTATAACTGGACATATGCAACTCTGAACACTTACTGAGAGCTTACTGTTTTGCCAACCATTCAAATAACCACTTTAAATGCATGATCTCATTTAACCTCACAACAATTTATGTGGTAATTTTTATTATTATCCCGTATTTCAGACATAGAAACTAAGCCTCAATTTCTAATTTCTAAATATTACTTACCATAAATAATTTTGTGGAGATTAAAATGGATAATCAGTGTAAAACAACACAGCCTAAGTCTAAAGCAATAAATCTTTACTGTTAGTGTTAGTAGTAATAGTTATCAATATTAGTTCCAATTAAGTCATAATTCATTCATTTTACTTGTAAAATTATCAGTAACTTGTAACTTATTCCAAAAAGGGGTTTAAAAAGTTAGCAAAAGCCCATATAGGGACTCTTCTTATGTCTGAAGAATAAAGGGAATCTCATTAGATTTTAAGATAAAATAAGACACTTCAAAGGAGTTATACAGTGTGCTTCAGGCCATGTTCCAAGACTGGGGAGATAACCTGTTTACACCAGTCTGACATCATTTTAATGTTTTCTTTTCTTTTGTTAGTTTGTCCCTGTGTTGTGGAGGTTACAGGGGGAGATGTGTCAAAATTAAAGTCATGGGAACTAACGTTATATAATTAAAATGTAGTACATGGAAAAATGTTTCTGTGTTAGATTAGTCAGCAGTTAAAACTTATTATAAGTCAATATTAATCCAATTAATGTGTTTTTACTCTTTCATGGAAGGTAGATATTACAGTCACTAGCTAATAGGGGCATTCAAACATTTAGGAGTTATCATGAATAGAAGTTGAACATAAAATAATATGGTTGTTAAATTTCAGTGTTTGAAAAAACGATCCTTTAATAACCACATTCAGCCACTAATAGCTACATGCAAAACTGTTCTCTCCACTTGTCCTTTCAAAGCTTTCCTTCCAATGTAGTTTAAATACTTGTTTTCCATCAATAAGAAATATGAAAGAAAAAAAAATCATTCTGAATTTAGTGTGAAAGAAACTTTTAGTTTGCAAACTCTCAGAACTATCAGGCCTTTGAATCATAGAATCAAGGAAAATGCTTTGATTATGGTTGGTGTTCAATAAAACTGAAAAACAGAGAGAGGAAGGATGAATTCAGCCTCTGCCATTCTAATTTTGTAGCATTACAAAGTGATTCATTTTATTATATTTTATTTTTAACCACAAATTTTTAATTTTAATTTAGTAGCACCCTTTCTCCCTTTCCCCATACCCTGGCAACTGCTTACCTGTTCTTCACATCTATAATTGTGTCGTTTCAAGGATCATACAGTGTGCAACTTTTTGATATTGGCCATTTTTCCCACCACATTCTAACATTTACTTTTAAATGTTGATTTCTTTTTATTTTACAAAAGCCACACGTGAGCATTATAGAAAATTTGTAAAAGTACAGAAAAGCACGAAGAGAGAAGTAGTATTTTTCTCATAATTCTACTTTTACTCTGTAAAATATAACATTGTACTTTCGAGAATTTCTCTACATACATGGATATACATAGAATACTATGTATAATATTTATGCTTTTTATACCTACTTATTTTTTATAATATAAAATTAAACTATATTAATTTATACAATGTTTTAAATCATTAAAACTTTTTCAAGCTATGTGTAAAATTTTAAAAAGTTGTATCATTTTTGTACATCAAAACAGTTGGCTGTTTAAATAATTATTGATAGAAATCATTTTGTGATAAATATGGTCAGCTCAAAACTGTCTTTGTGATATTTTTAAATACCCAATTTTCCTATTTAAAAAAGTATTCTAATAATAAGCAAAATATTTGAAATCTGCTATTACAATGCAAAATAAGATTTTCTAGACAAAATTTGCAATGGTAATGATTAAACAGTTTTATCACAACCATGTTTCTGAATATAGCAATAGATGCACGTAAATATACCCAACTGATTCTTTACAAAGGTGCAAAAGCAGTTTAATGGAAGAAGAGTCTAACAAATGGTTCTGAAACAATTTAACACTAGTAGCCCAAAAACTGAGGCTCAACATAAAACTAATACATTATACAAAAGTAAATACAAAATGGGTTGTAAATCTAAATGTAAAATGTGAAATGATAAAACTTTTAGAAAAGATGTAGAGAAAATCTTTATGACCTAGAGTTAGGTGAAGATTTCTTAGACATAAACATCGAAAAAAGAAAAAATGAATAAATTGAATTTCATCAAAATTAAAAACTTTTGCTCTGTGAATGACCCTATTAAGAGGATGAAAAGACAAGTTACAGACTGGGAAAAAATATTCCCAAATCCTATAGTTATCAAAGGACTAGTATCCATAATATATAAAGAACTATTTTTAACTCAACAGTAAGAAAACAAACAATCTAATTTGAAAAGAGTCCAAAGACTTACACATTTCATTAAAGAATATGTACAAATGACAAATAAGCACATGAAATGATACTCAGCATTATTAGACATTAGATTAATGGAAATTAAAAGTACAATGTGATACTATTACACACCTACTAGAATAGGTTAAAATAAAATACTAAATGATGACAAAGTTGATGAGATACTAGATCTCTCATATATTCCTGGTGAGAATGTAAAATTGTACAGACACTCCAGGAATCAGTCTGGCAGTTTCTTTTAAAAAAATAAACATACAAAATCACATCCAGCAATTACACTCCTATGCATTTATGTAACAAAAAAGAAAGCTTATGTTAACACAGAAATCTGTGCATTGTTTTATTTATAATAGCTAAAAACTGGAAACAACCCAAATGTCCTTCAATGAATGAATAGTTAAATAAACTGGGATACATCAATGCCCATATCATTCAGCCACTAAAAAAGAACAAATTATTGATACATGCAGCAACTTAGATGGATCTTAAAGGCATTATACTGAGTAAAAATAAGCCAAAATCAAAAAGTTGCACATTGTGTGATCCTTGAAATGACACAATTATAGAGGTGGAGATCAGGTAAGTGGTTGTCAAGGTATGGGGAAGGGGAGAAAAGGTGCTGCTGTCAAGGGGAACACGAAGTGCCTCTGTGGTGATAGAACAGCTCTGTATATGGATGGTGGTGGTTATAGAAAGCTGTACATGTAAAAAAAGTCTCATAGGATTATACACAAAGACATTTTAAAAAATGAGTGCTTGCAAAAATGCCAGCAGTGATTTTTCAGTGTATGATGGCTGGGTTTTTTTTGTTGTTGTTGCTTTTTTTATTTTTCCGCTTTTTGACTGTTAGCATGTATCGATTCTATAAACTAAAGAAAACCAAAATCCTCAACTATTCATTAAAGAAAAAATAAAAGAACACGCTTCTTAAACTGGCGTAAGATCCTCTTAGGGAACCCCCACAGCCATGTACACAAATCCACACAATAAGTACATTTTCCTGGAATATCAGTTTTTCTCAAACACTTGAGTTGGTAAGTATGTGGGAGGAAACCTGGATATTTTGAGGAGTAGAATGTGAAATTATTGTATATTTTTGACACATAACAGATGATTACAAAGAAATGTCCTGCTTGAAGTGAATGCATTAGGGCTACACCCCCAGATCCTTGGAGGTTTCTGTGTACTTCTTTCTATGTTCATTCTTCTTAGATGACAAGTACGTGAAGCACTCCTTTAACACAAGTATACATAAAACTCAACAATGCAGCAAATGCCTGAATTTTCTTGTTTCTACCTACCGTTTGACATGTACTGGGAGTGAGACACCAGCTCTGCCTCCTAGAACTGCCTCGGCCTTAATCCTCTGCCTCAGAAGAGACAGAGAGTATAGATGAGAATGAACAGGTAGCTAGAGGAGGAAGAGGAGGATGAAACAATAACGAGGAAGTGGGCATGAAGCCCATTCGCCAACATGGATAGGCAAGACATAGCACATCTCTTTATTGTCTCTAAATTAACGTCTACCCTGGCCTCTATCTCACTGGCTTGGCAGGGAATTCTGACTCAGTCATTCCAGGGCTTCCCCCACCAATCTATCACCCCTGCTCTGTCTCTGTGCCTGAATTCTGGTGCTGTAAATAATGCCAAAGCCTCGGGGAGGTCCTCCCTTCATAGCTATATGAATGCTATCACGGTGCCCACTGTCCTAATCCTCAGGATCTTCTCAGGCTTGTGACTGTGGTGCTCCAATGCCTACCATCAGCACGGGAAGGTCAAGACCAGCTCCTGAGGCACCTCAATCCATTCCCTTTGAGGTCTGCCACAGCTTCACACTTCCAGTAAGCCAAGCATAGGACTCCACGGTTCTCTATTTTTTTTTCAATGAATAATGATTTGATTATTAGGATGTTCATTGTACAGTAAGTTATTAAAAGAAATTCTGAAATAACATGTTATTTTTAATAACATAAACATATGTTAATATGTTTAACAATAGAAAAATGGTTAAATTATTACATATGTATGGATATGGATATATTTATATATATTATATAATATTAAAAGTATTAAAATTGTACCTTTGAAATATGAGTTGGGGAAATTCTTACCATGTTAATACAGGATCAAATAGATCATCAAACTGTATACCCTACATGTTTTTGTTTGTTTGTTTGTTTGTTTGTTTTCATAAGTCACTTTACAGTTTTGTTTTGTTTTGTTTTTCATGCAACCATTACACCCCCCAAACCTACCGGAAACCTGTTCTCTAAGAAAAACACTTATTTTAAATGTACTATATACCAGGCATTATTCCAAGTGCCTTATTGCTCACTGTTTCCTCACAAAAACTCTATGGGGTAGATACCATTATTACCCCTTGTACTAGATGGGAACGCAGGTGCAGAGTTCAACTATGTAATTTTAGATACCTAAACTCATACTGTTTTATTGAACTGTATGTCGCAAATACTTTTCTAGTTACATTTAATTATCCCTCAATTGAAAAATACCCACTTTAATTGGCTAAGTGTTGTTTCTTTTATAGTTTAGTTCCTTAGTTATCCATCAGAAGAAATAGAAATATAGGTTGTATGAATAGTTTGTTCACTCACATTACCATTTTTGCTTATGTGTCTTATTTTCCTAATAAGGTTGAAATCTCTCAGACAATCCTTATACTCCATTAAACTTCTTACAGTACTTAACACGTGTATGTTCAAGTACCACACATCCATTCATCAGGGCAGCTACTCTGTGTTCACATAAAGCTTCAGGGCAGAAGCAGCTCCTGCTTTTGCAAAAAAAAGCAAAACCTTCAGCACAAGGGGAAGCCTATAATCATATCTTCAAATCTAAAATATAAATCAACATTAGATAAATTCCTGATAATTTTGCTAATGGTACTGTGCCCCAGTGTTATGGTTTCTTTTCTTTTATGAAACAGTGAGCTGACAAAATTATATAATAAGGTCATTTGTAAGCAATGTTTTCATTTCCTTTGCTCTCTTCAAACGGATATAATGTTAGGTTTATGCACTGAGAGGATGTCTGCTCATGTACACTTTTTAAATCATTTGGAGTGATGATGATACCCTTTTGGAATATCTTACATAGTATTTGTGTGGATTTTAAAGAACTATGCATGCAGAAATCACAGAATGTGGCAAGACCCTGACACGATTACATTTTGAAAGTTCATTCACTCCTTAGAGTACAGTCAGCCTTAATATTCACACATGAGAATTGACTTGTTTTCAATTTAGTTTAATTTCTTGAATAGTAATGTACATTTTTTCATTTGATATATTTTGAAAATTGAGTGGGTTAGTATTAGATTAAAAGAAGAAAAAAATGTATCTTCTCTTATCAGCTCCATCAAGCTACAATTATGGCTTGACTTTGCCATGCATTTGTCACAAATATCTTTGTATTTTACATTTGAATGTACCTTAGCCTCCCACCCAGATCAGCCACATACAAATCTGTCCTTCATGTCTCTTGCATGTTCTCATAGAATTACTGATTGACCTCCATTACCCATGAACTGAAAGGTCTTTTCCTTTTAAAGAAGCTTTACAGCAGCTGTTGTTATCTTCTGTTGAATCAAAGATTCTTGTTATATCACCTGTGTTTCAAAATATAAGTATTTGCCTTCAATTGTTAAAACACAAAGACATGGGCACAATGTTTACCTAACTTAATCACTCTTCTTTTTATATGACTCACGACTTGTTAGAAAGCATACATTATGTTTCCTGTGGATGTGCCTCCACTTTCCCCTGACTGATTTTTGAAGAGACCAGCTGGATTCTGATCAGTAAAACTGCACAAATTAAAGATAAATATCTCTGAATCATAACATTTTCATTTTCCTTTTAAACATCTAGCTTTAACCTTCCAGGGATGAAGACATCTACCTGATCCCCATTTTCTCTTTCTGATTACGTTTATCAGCAGATCACAGAACTAGAAAACAACTCAAGAGATCATTGAGTCAGCCCCACCCACAAGCCATTATGCACCTGAACCATTCACTTCCTGTGAACTCTTCCTGGGCCTGTTTTACCGGTTTCCCTTAGGAACCTATTTAGGCATTTAAATAGTCTTCTGGCTGTGAGCCATTTCCTTGTAACTAAACAAGACTCTTGCTCCAGTCAAAATCCATTCATTTCCTTTTGTTTTATTTTCTTGATGAGAGAAACCAGTCAGATTTTTATAAGAACTCATCTCTATCTTCAGGTTGGCTGTTACTAAACCTTTTCCCCATCCCCTTTTCTTGCAGTACTTAGGTTTTATCACATTTCAGCAGGTCCAACTTCAAGGACAGATAGTACCAGAGCAGGATGATTTGAGAAGTACCCTGATAAGAAGTATCCAACACAGAAGATGTGTTCTTTTATCAAGACTTTGCTCTTTTCATGGATTAGTGAATTGGAATATTCCTGTTTTCACTTCCAGGGAAACCTGTGGTGTATGCCTCAGTCCAGGTAAGATTTGATGAGGAGCTCAGTGTAGTGCCTTGAATTAGCAACTACAGTCCCAGGCCTGTGACTTACTGGCCTGGTAACTTATGGGCAGGTTGTTTGAAGCCTAGGTCTCTGCTTCCTCATTTATAAAACAGAGATGCTATATCTGATCCATTACTTTTTAAAGGAGATTATTTGCATGTGGAAGTGCTTTGAAAATTGTAAAACCTCATTTTGGTTTGATTTGCACTTCCCTGATGATAAGTGTTGATGAGCATTTTTTCATATGCCTATTGGCCATTTGCATGTCTTCTTTTGAGAAGTGTCTATTCAGGTCTTTTGCCTGTTTTTAATCTTGGGTTATTTGCTTTCTTGCTATTGAGTTGTTTGAGTTCCTTATACATGTTGGATATTAACCCTTATCAGATATACAGTTTGCAAATATTTTCCCCCATTCTGTTGGCTGTCTCTTCACTCTGTTGATTGTTTCCTTTGCTCTGCTGAAGCTTTTTAATTTGATGTAAGTGCATTTGCTTATTTTTGCTTTTATTGCTTGTGCTTTTGAGGTTATATTCTAAAAATCGTTGCTCAGACATCATTTGCCACAACATAGATGAACCTGGAGGACATTATGTTAAGTGAAATAAGCCAGGCATAGAAAGACAAATACTGCATAACCTCATTCCTATGTGGAATCTAAAAAAAAAATTGATCTCATAGAAGTAGAGAGCAGAATGGTGGTTACCACAGGCTGGGGTGATTGGGGGCTGGGGGTGGGAGACATTGGTCAAAGGGTATATAATTGCAGTTAGTTAGGAAAAATAAGTTCAAGAGATCTATTATATGGCATGGTGACTATAGTTGAGGACAATATATTGTATTCTTATAAAATACTAAGAAAAATTGTAAAACCCCAATTCAAATGTAAGACTTTCTTATTGAAGAAGAGGAAGAGGAAGGGGGCCAAGCACTGGATTGAGGAGTCTATGCAGGCCCAGGGCATGAACTAAGACTAGTGGTTGGAAAACACCAAATGTCAACAAATTTCAGGGCAGGGACAGACTAGGTTGGGGCCAGCCAGTAACCCAAGTCACACAATTTAAGGAAGGACTGAGCTTAATCCTAGTGCTGTTTCTGGAAAATGTAAAGAAAAAGCTTTGTTTTGTTATCTTTAATTTTATCCACACCCCTTCCTAATTGATTTTCTATGGAACCCTGTTCCAGGAGGTGTTAACTATGTACTTAAAAAACAGTGTTGTGGTCAAAACATGTTTGGAATGCATATAAAGCCTCCTCAGATATTTGAATTCACATTCTCATACTACAAGCTCGAAAAAGGCCCACAATAATGTAACCTGATTAGTTTTGCTTAACCTAACAGCTTCCATTTATTTTCTCAATCTTTTCAATATTTTTCTAATATTGTAAATACTGACACTAATAACCTGACTAAAAACTAAAGATATTATCTTACCCCAGTCAGACTGGCTATAATCAAAATGACAGAGAATAGCAAATGCTAGCAAGGATGAGAAGAAAGGGGAGCTCTTCTACACTATTGGTGGGACTGCAATATGGTGCATCCATTATGGAAAACAGTTGGAGATTTCTAAAACAGCTACATATAGAACTGCCATATGATCCGGAAATCCCACTACTAGGTGGATGGGAATCATCATGTCGAAGGGATACCTGCACTGTCATGTACATCACAGCTCTATCTACAATAGCCAAGATGGGCAACCAACCTAAATGTCCATCCACAGATGACTGGATAAGGGAACTGGTGTATATACACCATGGAATACTACTCAACCATAAAAAAGAATGCAATTCTCTCATTTGCAGCAACATGGATGAGCTTGGAGAAAATTATGTGAAGTGAAATAAGCCAGGTACAGAGAGAGAAATAGTGCATGTCCTCATTCATAAGTGCAAGCTAAGAAAACCAAACAAACACATAAATAAATAAGAGGGAAAAGAAGAAAGAAGGGAAGGAAGAAAGGAAGGAAGGAAGGAAGGAAGGAAGGAAGGAAGGAAGGAAGGAAGGAGGAATAACCAGTAATCACAATAATATGCTGAACTTTCAAAAAGAGAGAACAGAATTGTGGTTACTAGAGGTGGGAAAGGGGGAGAGGGAGAGGGGTTAGTGAGAAATTGGTTAAGGGTTGCAAAGCATGATTACCTTTTGTAATGATGAATATACTAATTATCCTGATTTGATCATCACATATTGTACACAGGTGTTGATATTCAACTCTGTACCCCCAAAATATGTATAATCAATTATGTTTTAGTAAAAGAAAAGAAAGATAATGCCTCAAAAATTCCTTGAAAGATGTATACTGTCTTTCGATTCTATTTTTCCAGGAACTTCTTGAAGTACCCTCTTATATTGTCATTAACTAGAGTCACCATGTTGGGCCGGCCCGGTGGTGCACTGGATAGTGCGCCGCTTGGGAAGTGCGGCGGCGCTCCCACCCGAGGGTTCGGATCCCACATACAGACCGGTTCCCGCTCACTGGCTGAGCGAGGCGCGGGAGCAGCACCGAGGGTTGCAATCCCGTTGCCGGTCCCCGGTCCGGTACGGGGGCAACACTGAGGGTTGCGATCCATTGCCGGACACGGAAAAAGACAAAAGACAAAAAAAATAAAAAAAATAAAACAAGGGATCTCAGTG
>NW_007733943.1:60069-62822 GCF_000696425.1 Galeopterus variegatus
GGGACAGGAAAAAAAAAAAAAAAAAAAAAAAAAAAAAAAAAAAAAAATAGAGTCACCATGTTGTACAACAGATCCTTGAATTTATTCCCCTAACTAAAATTTTTATCCTTTAACCAACATCTCCTCAACCCTCCACACCCATCACCCCAGCCCCTGGTAACCACCATTGTACTCTCTGCTGTTATTCTGCTGTTTACAAGGCAGTCTGTGTTCCTCATCTGTGGTGAGGACGAAGAGACCCGCCATTATTCCTGTATCCCCATTTTGGGGAGCAAGGGAGGGCAAAGCTGACAGGAGAAAAATACTAATTTTAATTCTTGATCGGGGAATAGTAAGAGGAGAAGTTACCTAAAATGAGATTGGAGTGAACTGCTCCAAAAAAATAAAGTCTGTTAAAAAGCATTAGAAAATCCTCCTCAGTGGTTACTTAAATAATATATAACTTTGTGCTTTAATTAATTAGGTATCAGCTTAAGAGAACATACTGTTAAAAAGAGATTTATTTTGCAGTTGGGTTGATTCTTTTAATGAAGGATCAATATAAGTACTTTATTATCCATAAATGTTTCAGGTGACCCCTTAAAAATCACATGATACAAACAGAAACTATTTTAAACTATTTTTAGTTCACTTTTGCCTTATGTGATCTTTAAAATATATCAATGTTTGTTGCATGGGGAAAATGTCTACATGCATCACGAAATGTACTGTTGTTCATGGAAACTCGCTTTTAATGGTTTAGAGCCCAATTTCTATAAGTGGTGGGAGCAGATTCAAATTTAGCATATATGTAGCATTTTCAAATATGTTTGATTCTGTTAAGACTACACAGGTTTAAATTGGGGTTTTTTTATTTCTTTTATTTTTCTATATGAGCAGTTATTTGCTTCTGTATTCTTGGCCACAAATTATGGGACTAAACTAAAATTGATTTACAATTAAAAATGGTTAATGTTGATTGAGAATGTATGAACTTTTTTTTCTCTACCAGTAAGGGTGTCTGGAAAGGGATAAACCCTTTTATTTCAGTTATGTACTTTCTAAACGTTGGCCTGAGATGGAGTAATAAATATTTTGAAACATTGTTTTTAAAATAATGTAAACTTCATAAGAGCTTAGTAAAGGGAATTTAGCCTATTCAGGTTTGAAATTATTAGGGGAAAAAAAAAAAAAAAGACTGAGGGCAGGACAGAGGCTACCAGAGCCAGCGTGGTGTGTGCCTTCACATCTGAGCCCTATGAAGAGGAGGGGATCAGTAAAAACCAGATACTGCTTTCGAGATGATCTTGAAAGATACAGGGAATAAGAAGCTCTGCTTAGTGCCTTGAGACAGAATTGTGACAAGAGAGGGAGAAGGCCACCAGCCCCACTTTTGGATGGAGCCAGGATGACATGAGCACAATTATAACTATAAGGGAGCCTGAGCTCCTTTAGCAACCGGAGGCTGGGTTTCAGATTTGGGAGACCTTAATTTGACTTAGGAAGTGACTGGAGCATAGGAATATGGAAAAATACTTATGGGCACAAGCAAAACACCAAAAAAACACTGAGGATTGATTGCGAGAAACTGTGAAATCGTCTATTTCATTCTATTAGTTTTCACTAACTGGTATAAATCAAGCTACTTAGACCAATGAAATAAGGGATTTTTTAAAGACAGTCTGGTTTGTCAAATGGCACAGTATTAATCCCAGTGGGACATTGCTCACCTTTTTTGTAGTCCAGCAACAAATGTTTCAAACCTTTGACTGTGACCTACCTACCACTTAGTCACCTGATTAACAAATAATATTTAAGATGACAATCTTGGCTTACTAAAAAAGTTAATTGACAGAGTCCCATAACTTAGAGTTCAGATTGATTACATATGTTTTTATTTACATTGCATCACTCCTTTAATGAAGGAAATTAAAGTGATCTGGCATAATATGATTTTCCTAACGTTGTACTTAGTGCCTTAAGGTTCTTAATGGTTTCTTCTATGCCATTCCCAAGACTGAAATTAAGGTTAGTGTCCTAAATTATCGCCATCGCTCTGCCCTTTTTTTTTTTTTTTAATTTCCAAAGATGGACTATTGTTGTCCTTTTCTAATCTTTCTAAAACTGTCTCCCACCTTCTCAAAATAATAGCCAGCTGCTCAGAGATAAGAAGTGTATATCCCACAGGGATTCTGATGACATGTGGTTTTGAAAGTGTCTCACATATTTTCTTTGCTATTTAGTTTTGTTCTTGCTTCACAATCTACTCTCATTCTAATTATTGGAACACATTGGAATTTTCCATAATGATTGGCATAAATATCACTGATAGCCTTTAACTTTCTTGATATCTTATTGTTAGTATCCATTCTCTACCTATTGAAAGTCAAGTAACAGCTTCTTTTAAACTCTCTTACTTGTGCTTACCTGGGCACTGTCTTGTTTCTGTTGCGCACGCTATGAACTACAGGGTTCTTTTCTCAGTGATTTCTCCTGGATCCAATATATAGGATTTGCCTCTTTCTTTAAGACCCTCCACTGTGATTCTTCTTGCTTTACATTTGTTGTTACTTCTCTAGTAAAAGATTTTAGATGCACATGTTTGTAAAGTCAGAAACATTGAAAGCAGTATCTGGAACACTGGCTGCTGAAAGTGTATGTTGTATATTCATTAAGTTCTCTCTCTCTCTTTCTTTCTTTCTTTCTTTTTTTCTTTCTTTTTTTCCTTCCTTCCTTCCTTCCTTCCCTTTCTCTCTTTCTTTCTTTCTTTCTTT
>NW_007733943.1:63656-65644 GCF_000696425.1 Galeopterus variegatus
TTTTTTTTATAGCCATACAAAGCCCATATCTCTCTAATATCATTGTAGAATTACTACAAGGTTGACAGAAGCAAGTGTGATTATTTCTGCTATTTTTGAAAAACAAACATAAAATTCTGGGAAAAACTTTGCCAGTTTTACCGTAAAGGGAATTATGGCCTGTAGTAATTAAACTCTGGGGCAAAGAATACCCTACACTCCCCCGAGGGAGAACTGCTGTTGGACTAAGCTTGAAAGTAGATAAAGATGAAAGAGGTTTTCCACTTAACCCACAAAATGAGGCTGTGAAAGTCTTCCTCCCTCCCTCAGGCCTGGAAGAACTGCACAGCCAGTCACCAGTGGATCCTGAGCTGCTGCCGCTTCATGTTGTACATGTTTCCTGAGGACGTCGTCTGCTTGGCTAAGTAGACTCATTCTTCAGCTGCAGCTGGAAATGGTGGCAGCAGGCTCGTCTTAGTTCGTTTGGGCTTCTATAACAAAATGCCTTAGCCTTCATAATTTGTAAACAGGAATTTATAGGTCACAGTTCTGAAGGCTGGGATGTCCAAGATTAAGGTATCAGCAGATTCAGTGCCTGGTGAAGGCCTGTTTCTCATATTTGGCACCTTGTTTCTGCATCCTCATATGGCAGAAAGGGTGAGTAAGCTCCCTTCGGCCTCTTTTATAAGGGCACTAATTCCATTCATGAGTTTGAAGCCATCATGACCTAATCACCTCCCAAAGACCTCACCTCTTAATGCCATCGTACTGTGAGGTGGATGATCCCCCAAGCTCATGTTAGAATGTAACCTCCAATATTGTGGTAGAAGATGGGGCCTTTAAGAAGAGATTGGATCACTAGTGCCCTAGTGAAGAATTGATTCATATGTTGAGTAATGGGTTGATGGTGTAAGGGGTTGTCATAGGTGTGGATCTGGTGGCTTTATATGGACAGCAAGTGAGAAGGTTAGCTTTCTCACTCTGGCTTGTGCCATTCTTACTATGCAACACCCTGAACTGTTGTAAAGAGCCCCCACCAAGAAGAAGGCGCTAGCCAGATATACTTCCTAGACCGTGGATTTCCCAGCCTCCAAAACTGTAAGAAATAAATTTTATTTCTTTTTACATCACCCAGTTTCGTGTATTCTGTTACAAGCAACAGAAAACAGACTAATATACTTCACATTGGACATCAAGTTTCAACATCTGAATTTGGGCAGGGGCAACACAAGTATCTAGACCATCACAAGGCCATTGGGTGTAAAGAGTTAAATGAGAGTCTTAGTCTTTCTCTAGTGCTCTTCTCAGTGATGACATATATGTGGCGAGGACTGAACCATGCAACCAGCATGCCACAATTACCAAACGTGTTACCAACTGTGACACTTCTCTTGTGACTACGATCCCTGAAGTATTGAACCTTCTTAATATTTTTGTATCAGGGAGGCTGTGATTCAGGATCATAAAAATACTGTTGATGATTTTATTTAATTGTTTATTTAAAAAATAGTTACTGGGTATGTACTATGTGATAGAGCACTGTGCTAGGTTTTGAGGATTAAAAATAAATAAGATCCAGTGAACAATTCAAATATGGTCCCTGATCTCATGGAACATAGAGGAACCAGGCAATAAATAGGTGAACGACAAATAAAGTAATTACTAATTATGGTAAAAACTATATAAAAGACAAATAGGATAACATGATGTAGAATAGCAAGCTTTTCATAGATAGGGATGTCAAAGCAAGCAAGACTTAAGTGACACACAAAGGAAGTGAAAAATCAGGGCAAAGTAGAAGAACAAAGTTGACTCAGGAACGAAAGACACTGATACGCATTAGAGCTGAATGCTTTATCTGCGGCATTCTAAACATAGTTTATATTTATATATTGTCAAAGAAAGATTGCACTGGACAGACTTAAACAGACAAGGATGACTTTGTTCTAGACTATTACAATAGGGGAGAGAGACTGAACTCAGCTTCATTGAAACAAAAGATGGGAGAG
>NW_007733943.1:66646-67642 GCF_000696425.1 Galeopterus variegatus
TTCAATTCACCACTTTATAGTCATACCTGGCACCAATGACTATACCTGGCTCCTTTACTCTTAAAAAGACAGTACTGGAACCAGAGGTAGAGGCAAGTTTTCTGCGGCTGGAACCTAATCAAATTTGGGGGGAAGGTGTGGCTGTTATTAAGATAAGGAACACATAATTGCTAATGCATAACTAGAAACTGGGCCTTGACAGGGGCCCAAGCAAACACGGGGCTTTGAATCCTAAACTTCCCTGCTTTGAGGTTAATCCCCATCTGTCTTTAATTATTAGCCTCACTGATGACAGCATTTTGCCTTTAGACAAATATTTTTCCCAGTATAGCACACCAAAACTTTTGTTTATATAAGTGCTGGCAACGAATTTTATAAAATCTTCAAAACAAAGGAAGATACCTAGAAAAGCCTTTCTATCATTTAGTATTCTGGCTTGCTTCACTAACCTACCTGTCTGCTTTAATCACCTATTAGTATTTTAGGGAAAAGCTTTAAAAAAAATTTTTAATAATACCATGCATTATTTCTATAAGTTTCTTTACAAATTATGTGTCTGATTATTCCTTCTCATCCTCTATTCTTATACATGGTGCTGTTAGCCTTCTGATTTTTAAAGCAGGTAATGGTGATTAATTGTTGATCGGTTACTGGCCTGTGCCCATTAGCCTACATTGTTTTCTGAAAGCATATTTGCTTTGATGCTGTGCTCTTGAGTTATTTACAGCTTATTTCAAGGCTACTTTGGAGCTTTTCAGCTTGCTTCTTATGTTCTTTTATCAGAGTGAATATAGTGATATCAAAAGACATAGATTTTGCCTATAAAATACATGAGCTATAGGTAACCCTGTCTAACATTAGGTCCACCAATTTTAAACTGTGAATTCCTTCAGGATGTTTTTATAATTCCACAAATATTTACCTACAAATACAGCAAGTAAAAACTATATTTTAGAGGGTATAATAATAAAGAGCCCACTCTGGGAACAGTGTTAT
>NW_007733943.1:69051-69975 GCF_000696425.1 Galeopterus variegatus
GGTAATTTATTTGGATATTTTCTCAGGATGGCTATAAACAAACACATGGAATAGTTTGTGTTTAACTCTTTGTTAAGCATTTCTTTAAACAAAATGAGTGTTCTAGTTTGAATAGGAGACCAGTGTGAATCAATGCAAATATATGAGTTTGTTAATACTAAAATAAAAAAAGTAGGTCCAACTATCAAAATGTGCTGTGCTGTTATCTTAGAGAGAGTGCTAATCGAAACATTAAACACATTGCTGAGAAAATAAAAAGCAGTCTTTAAAAAAAAATAAAAGAAAACCTAAAGTAACAAAAATTGAAGCATACTCATTCATCCTAAAGAATGTGATTAAATGTTCTATCATTTTATGCCATGGATTGGCAGCTGTAAGACAAAGTGCATTCAATTATTGATGCTGTCAATCAGACCGTACTGTAATTCTGTACTGTAAGAATCTGTTACTTGAAGCTAACTAAAAGTGCTCTGTGTTTCAATGTTCTACCATGATGAAACAGGGCTTTTTAACATGAAGAAAGAAACAGAAGGGGAACAGATGTGCGAGGGAGTTGGCAGGTAAACAAAACTCTAGTCTCAGTGTGGATTCAGAGTCCTCTATTGAATTGCTTCTTTGAGAAGAGATCTTTTAAAGGTAATGAAGCTGCTATTCATGGAAAGAGTGATCTCTCTCTCCTCGTTAGACTATGCAATATAGTACTGCCCTCTGCCTTTTCCATTTCTTTGCCCCATGCCTAAAGTCACCATCCCCAACCCATCCCCAGAACACACTGGTAAAGCCAACACCAAAAGGTATGTACGGTTATTTGACCAACTCATAAGTCTAATTCTGTGCTGGAGCCCAGAAAGCAAAACCCCAAAGTGAAGGCCTCAGAAGCAGCCTCAAAAGCAAAGTTCACCTCTAACCATCTCTTGCCCTCCT
>NW_007733943.1:71292-91756 GCF_000696425.1 Galeopterus variegatus
GATGAACCTCTCCTGGCTGTGGTAAAGAGAGAGATGAGGTGGAAGAGGGAGAGAGTTGAAGCATGAGAAGGACTCAACACATTATTGCTAGATTTTAGAATGGAAAAAAAGGGCCACAAGTCAAGGAATGTGGGTGGCCAACCCTGTTACTTTTGAAATCTATGCAGAAACCATAATTTTCCCATTACACATAGTCTTATGTTATTTTGGAGTTCATTGTATCTCTTCACTCTTGCTTTAAATGTTTCTTCCCCTTCTGTCCACTGGGCAATTAATATTTTCTAATCATTCCTGATCAATACAATAGGTGAGTTGTCACTGACAATAAGGAGCTTAAAACTACTAACTAAAGGAACAGGCTTTTGGATCGGCCCTAGTCTAAGTCTGCTCTTGCCACTCATTGACCAGGTGAACACATTCAGCAAGTAGCTGAACTTCTCTAAGCTTCAGTTTTTAACTTGTAAAGCTGGGAAATAACAAGGGTTATTGTTATGAGGACTAAATTAAATAATTTTTTGTCAACTGCTTGCTGTGTATAGTGCCTGGAGAAAGTACTCAAGAAATGATAACTTTATTATTATTAGAATTTTTAATAACAAACATTTCCAATGGCAGCTTTTTATGACCTCACCTCATATTTTTAAATATTGGGATCTCATTTGTGGGACACTTACTTATTAAATAACCATATGACCAATACTGCCAGATAGTTCTTGTCAATAGTCAACAGAACGGTTGGTCTCTCCGACCTTTGGATCTTGTTATCTAAGCAGACAATTTCGATTGTAGTTGTGGAAAAGCATGAGCTTTGGCTTGAGCCAAAGGAGTGTCATATTCTGTTGCTGACAGTTACAAGTCCTATGACTTTAGGCGTGCTATTTAACCTCTTTATACTTGAAAAAAAATAATTTCCAACTCTTTAAGTTATTGTGAGACTTCTAAGATGAACATATATTGCATACATTGCAAACATTAATTTCCTTCCCCAAAACTGAAGTTTGGAGATTAAACAACAATATGATATATGTTTATGAATAAATCAGTAATGTAAATAAGAATATGTGTACAGGACGTTTGTGGTCTGCACCTAACTTGTTCAAGTGCTCATTTACAATGCAGGGCTTTACTCCATGTATTGCTATCCTAGAGAAATAATGAAATTAAAGGAATTCTTTCCTTTGCATCTCTTAGGTGTTTATGAGGGTAGAAGTGCTTTGAGTCACTGTTGTTCCAATCATGAAGCAAATTAGTTTGATGGTGGCCTTGTATTAACTCAGTGAACCTTGAAAGAATATGGGAACCCTGGTGGGATAAAGGGCCGGGTACCTGTTTCAACTCAGTTCCTTCTTGTATGGCTGCAGCATATGTGTATTACTTGCTAATGGTCTTTTGATGTGACTCACTGCACAGATGTCTGAGTGAATGGCCATTAAAGCTGCCTCTTCATCTCTTCTTGTTTTGATGTGCTTAGTTCCAACAAAGGCTGGAACTGGGTTTGACTGGACTGCATTATTGAGGCTGTAAAGTTTGGACCATACCTTATGTGGCAGTCAAAAGTGCGACTTAAATTAGCAGACAGGGAGCCTTTGAAAGGTAGTGACTACTAACACAGCTAGCTGTTCTTGTGCTATGTATGAATTAATACAACATTTCATCTCTACCATCAACCCACTTTTACATGAACAAAGACAGCAGAAGGGGGAGGAGACAAATAGAATTAGTGTCTGCTGAAAATATCTTGAAGAACATTTCTTTTTTTCAAAGTAATGAAATGTCAGTTGAATCCATTAAAATTTCAGCCTCACAGTATTTGAGTTTCAATTACATTCCACAGAATCCTTATGGTCTATGCCAACCTTACTTTACCTAAAACAGGTCCACTTTTAGCTATTATACAAATTTTACTTCTAATGATGCTATGAAGGGTTTTACTGATAAAATGAAGTCACAAAACAACATGTTTAATCTAAGATAGAAACATTTTTTAGTCACTTTTATAAGCTTATTTGTCTTTTTAGGGCTCTATTGTTTGACACAGATTAGGAAGAAATTCTCCTCATCGAAGACTTTTCTTTTAGCTCTCCAAACTGAAATAAATAAGGGAAGGTCAATCTAGAATTTTGATTCTATCAAGATAATTTTAACCTCCCTGACAAACATGTATTGGAACTCATACTGACAAAATGCATTGCATGCTAAATGCATCTTTGTAATGCACAGCTCGAGAACAGTTGAGCTGAATTGACAATGAATGGAAGCACAGTGAATAGGAAGCCTTCAGGATGCTCTGGATGGCTAGCAGATGTGGGCAGTTAAGAGCCTCCATGCTAATTCTTACTTATTAAGGTGTCAGATTAAGTACTTATCTGCAAGGCCTACCTGGGCTTTTCAATATAAATTATATATACTCCCTACACCCATATAATTTGTGTGTATTTGTTAATGTCTTCTTGATCTCTTCTGTTTGGGTCATTATTGTACTGAGTATATAGAATAGTACCTGGCATATAATAGGCTCTCTGTGTATATTGATTTTATAAATGTGATTTATGCTTTAGTCCTAGTTTAAATTTACTACTTCCTCTCTGGTGACTTGCTCAACATTCTAACATGCCACAATTTACATGATGCATTAATTTTTTTTACCTCCTTTGCAATTATACTTGCATTATAGAAGTTTACAAAGTTTCTCAAATTTTATATGCACATATATATATATTTCTCTAAATTCCACCTTTTTTGCCTCTCTTCCCTGCCTCCTGCAATATTTTAAACCCTTAAAAGACAGACCAGTGTCTTATTAATATTGAATTCCTTCAAATTCTAACAGTGCTTGCATACAATTGGTCTTCAATTTATACATAAACACATATTGCCTCAACTGTTTTATTTCTCTAAATTCCACCTTTTTTGCCTCTCTTCCCTGCCTCCTGCAATATTTTAAACCCTTAAAAGACAGGCCAGTGTCTTATTAATATTGAATTCCTTCAAATTCTAACACAGTGCTTGCATACAATTGGTCTTCAATTTATACATAAACACATATTGCCTCAACTGTTTTACATTTCCATATGTACTTTATTGTGTACTCTTATCAAAATAAAAAAGGTTTTTGTACTATTTTCAAAATGTGCATATACACATTTAATAACATGTGTTTAATAATAATTGCTTTTGTAAATAACATTTATTGGATGTTTATTATATGCCAAGTACTGTACTAAAAGCTTCATATCTATTTGCTCCCTTAAGGTTATGGTAATTCTATAAAGTGAGAAATATTATTATATATTATTATCTGTATTTACAGATGAGAAATTTGGGCAGAGAAAGGGTTAGAAACTTGGCCAACAATCCTATAGGTAAGAGGTAAGTGGTAGAGCTACTTTAGATTCAGACAATCTGGCCGTGGAGCTAACCCTAACCCTAACCCTAACCCTAACCCTAACCCTAACCCAATAAACTGCTCTGCATCTTTACAAATCATACACCTTTATTATACTCTCTAAAGAGAGCTGTGTACTTTGAAACTGATATTCATAGTTTTCACTCCCATAAATATACATAAAATAGAAAGTAGAAAATTATCAAATAAAAAATATAAATGAAGTTCTGGTATTCTTGTGCGGAACTCCAATGTGTGTTCTCATGAACTCTGGGGAGTCTCACACTGCACTTGAATAACATTGATGAGATGATCTAAACCAGTAAATAATCCAACCAATACTTGTTAAATCTTTCTCATTAAATTAACCATCCCATTTTTTAAAATTAAAACAGCAGCAAGATGAATATAATTTTTAAAGAGACAAAAATAGTTTACATTCCTTCAAAAATGAGCAGCTGCTCAGCTGGAAAGCTTCCAGAAATAAATATGAGGCATAGGGAACAAGTTTAGGATGTAAATGTTTGTCCCATGAAAAGTCACACTATATCAGACCAAAGGTAACTCTCTCTATTGATCTATTTCCAATTGTGTTGCCACTGATTGTTTTAGGATTATTAGAATATAATAAAGTACTCTATGCTCTTTGCAGTTTTCCATATTTTAATCATTGCCATTGTTTTCTACTAAGGTTCATAAATTTAGATTTTAAGTTGAGTAATATGACATAGCTAAAGAACAATCGACTGGAGAACTTGATTATGGACAGCCATAAATAAAAGGCCAGCTCTGACAAATGGCTTTGGGGAAACCATTTAATCTTTACGGGTGTCAGTTTCTTTATCTGTAAAATAAACTCTGTGTCTTGAACACAGAAAGCACTCAATTATTTCTTGAAAAAGGAACGGGAAGCGCATGGATGGGAGGAGTTACAGTACATGGTTAAATTCCTTTTCTGCTCTAAAATTCAATGACTCTCTTATTTCTAAAATTTTGTCTTGAGTTTGAAGTTGGAAGATTTGGGGATTTAGTGATCAACTTTTTCTTACCCTAACCATGGATCCAGCTGCATTAAAAAACAAGTGTAATATTTCATGCTACAATCATATCATTGGGTTTAACAAGATCAAAAATTAGTTCTCACTGGCCACAGGTTTAAAGTTCTAATAGTGTTCAGCACCTAAGTCTGTCCATCCACATTTTAAGGCCCTCTTCAAACAGAAACAATTCACACGCACATTCAAAGCACCATCAGGATGACTGGTAATGTGGCTAGGACTTCCAGTTAATATTCATGGGCGCTCCTTACATTCTCCCAGCTCCAATTTGCATTAAGAATTTATTACTTGATGCTCATTTCATTTAAAAGCTTGAACTTGTCACAACTTTCTTCAAAATAGAATTTGAGATAGAATGTGTTTGGAGGTGATTCTGAGAGCATCCAGCCTCTCTACCCAACAAACTAAGAATGGGCTGTCTTAAAGACTGTGATGACAATGATTGACGGATTACAATTTCCTCTCATTTTCACGTGTGCAACTTTAGGAATTTGAATCTCCTAGAAAAAAAAATGATTATCTCAACCGTTTCCAAAATTTAATGAATCCTGTAGAGTTGAAGCTTAGCAAGAGTCTCTTTCACAGAATATCATATACTGTCTTTTTGACTCTATTATTCTTTCATAAAGTACCAAAAACCCTTTTCTGAGCCTTTTGGATTTTTCCCAAATTGTGCCTAAGATTTTGATGCAAAAACATGAGCCCAGAGTCCTCCATGTTAAGTATTTCCCTGACTATTTTGTATGTGAAGAGCATCCGTTTGAAATGATTGAATTTCCTAGTTTAGTAGTTATACTTACAGATATAATTATGTATTAGCCAAGGATATGAATCCTCTCTCTTGTAATTATGAGGTCTCGTTAGAAAACTGGCTGTGCAACAGGAAATCAGTGATTAAACTTTCATTCAGCATAGTTTCTTCATCAGTCGCTGGAACAGGTGTCAGGATTATTCTCTGTTGGTATTTTGTTTGGTATCTGGACTACTAATCAGTTTGTATGAAAAGCTGGGATGATATATTGTCTCTGCCTTAGATACTTTATATTTTGTAGGTTTTCATGGCATTTAATGTAATAAATAACTCCCTTTGGGTCATTAAAAGCAAGAAGGTCAGGTTTTTCTTTTTTTCCTGACACAGCAGAGCTCTGATTAAGTATAAAGGTACAAGGTGATTTCCCATATCGTGAAATCTCCTATGGGATAAGAGTAATGTAAGCGATTATTTTAAATGGAAACAGCAACTGCAATAAGCCACTAGTGAGTTTATCTCATATTAACATGTGCTAATAAAACTATTAAAGTTTCCTCAGAATTACATTAATTGTACTCCGTCTTGTATAAAGGCAGAGAAATACATTTTTCGTAGAAGGGAAAAGGACTTATTTGAACCTAACCTAATGATTTTGTAAAAATGCAAGTCCCCTGCTCAGAATAAAACATTACAGTAGTATACAGTACTCTAGGCATGTTAATGACTGAAATTCTCTTATTCAGCTACTCTGCAAATTCACTATTAATTTCAAAATTTAATCCATAATTATCCACTTTAATTTTTTTTTAATTTTCATGGTCTTTCTTCTTTTCTTTTCTTTTCTTTTTCTCCTCAAAATTTCAATCATTTGATTTCCCCTAATCATTTTTCCATTTCCTTGGACCACCCTCCTTCTGTCACCTCTCTCCTTCTCTTGTTCTCATTTTTATTTAAATGATTCACAATTTAAAAATCAAAAATTAAGGCAAATTTGTTATGTACTTATGTCAAAGTTTTATTTCAAAGTTTGCAAGGAGAGAGGGCTAAGTTGGCCAGTTCTTTCTTGGTTAAAAACATTTTCAGGGGCCGGCCCGGTGGCGCACTGGAGAGTGCGCTGCTTGGGAGTGCGGTGGCGCTCCCGCCAAGGGTTCGGATTCCATGTGGAGACTGGTTCCCGCTCACTGGCTGAACGCGGTGCGGGCGCAACACCAAGGGTTGCGATCCTGTTACCGGTCAGTAAAAAAAGACAAAAAGGAAAAAAAAAACATTTTCAAAGTAAAAAGGTTGACTAAATAACCATTACTATATGGGCACAAGAAAAAAGAATATCTAGCTAAAGAACATAGACAACTGACTAATAGCCAGTGAGCGGCTACCTAATTTCAGAAGAGACCTTACCGGTGTTAAAGTTTATTAGAAATTGCTTGAGCATTTTATCAGAATTATGAATTTTTCTGGAAGAAGGATGTGAGTTTCTCTGCTCAAGTAAGTTCTGTCCCAGATCAGATTTATGACTATTTTTCTTTATAGATTACTACAGATAGAAGAGACATCTTCAAAAAGATGGTGAAATGAAACCTTATATCCCATCTTTTTTTAAAATCAGATTTATTGAACTCTAATTGACATACAATAAACTGTACATATTTAAAATGTACACATGCATATACCCATGAAACCATCACCACAGCCAAAATAATAAACACATCTATGACCCTCAAAAGTTTTCATGTCTTTTAAATTTCTCCTTTCTGCTTCCTGTCCCCATCTTCAGGGAAACACTGAACTGTTTTCTGTAACCATAATTAATTCAAATTTTTATTTTCTAGCATTTTATATAAATGAAATAAAAGAGAACACACTCTTTCTATATGGGGGGATTGCTGCAGAAGAGTATGGCTTCTTTCATTTAGCGTAATTAGTTTGTGATTTATTGATAGATTGCGTGTGATAACAGTTTATTACTTTTTATTGCATAGTGTAATTCTGTTGCATGGATATAACACTTTGTTTCTCCATGTTGATTAACATTTGAGTGATTTCCAGCTTTTGGCAAGTACCAAAAAACTGCTAGGAATAGCTGTATACAAGTCACTTTATGAACATATGTTCCATTTCTTGTGAGTAATGGGTAAGAATAATACTCACTTACTGTCTCACAGTTTCTGTAGGTCAGAAGTCCAGGCATGGTATAACTGAGTTCTCAGCTCAGGGTCTCAGAAGGCTGGAATCAAGATGTTAGACATGTCTGAGATCTCTTCTGAACCTCAGAGTCCTTTTCCAAGTTCCAATTTCTAGCTGTTGGCAGAATTCATTTCCTTACACTGAAGAACTCACCTAGGCTATGACTCAAAGACAGCAGGAAGGCACCTCTCTCAAATTTCTCCTTCTTTTAAAGGCTTATCTGATTAGATTAGGCCCACCCAGGATGTCAACTGATTAGTAACATGAAAATGATATTCTGTCATATTCACAGGCCTCTTTCACACTGAAAAGAAGATTATATAGGGTATGTATACCAATAAGAATAAATCTTGGGGGCTATGTTAGAATTCTGCCTACTACATATACTTGAGAATTTTTTGAAAGTATTTTTTGTACTATAATAAAAGTATTTTTAAATTTCATCTTCCAATTATTTTGCTGCTGGTGAATAGAAAAACAATCCTATTTTTTTTTTCCTTTTTGTCTTTTTTTACTGACCGGTAACAGGATCGCAACCCTCGGTGTTGCACCCGCACCTCGCTCAGCCAGTGAGCAGGAACCGGTCTCTACATGGGATCCGAACCCTCGGCGGGAGCGCCACCGCACTCCCAAGTGGCGCACTCTCCAGTGCGCCACTGGGCCGGCCCAAAACAATCCTATTTTTGTATGTTGATTCTATTAGACAGTTTTTGTTCCTCATAACAGAGTACCTGAAACTGGGTAATTTGTAAAGAAATGAAATTTATTTCTTAACAGTTTTGGAGGCTGGGAAGTCCAATGTCCAGGGGGCACATCTTGTGAGGGCTTTCTTCTTGGCAGAGACTTTCTATGGAGTCCTCTGGTGATGCAGGCAATTACATGCCGAGAATGACAAGAGTGCCTTAACACGCTCACTTGCTCTCCTTATAAAGCCATAAATGCAATTCCCCTGATAACCCTATAAACTATTAACCCGTTAATCTGCAAATGGATTAACCCATTAACCCATCCACATGATCCAATCACCTCTTACAGGGCCCACCTTTCAAATACCATTATTCGATCTCCTACCCTCTCAACACTGTTACAATAGGGATTAAGCTTCATTGACTTTTGGGGAGACATTCAGCCTGCAGCATTGACCTTGAATCCTGTGACCTTGCTAATTTTACTTATAGTTCTAGTTCTAGTAGATTCCGTAAGATTTTCTATATCTAAGATCATGCCAGCTGAGAATAAGGTAGTGTTATCTCTTCCTTTCTCATATGTATACCTTTAATTTCTNCGGCGGGAGCGCCACCGCACTCCCAAGTGGCGCACTCTCCAGTGCGCCACTGGGCCGGCCCAAAACAATCCTATTTTTGTATGTTGATTCTATTAGACAGTTTTTGTTCCTCATAACAGAGTACCTGAAACTGGGTAATTTGTAAAGAAATGAAATTTATTTCTTAACAGTTTTGGAGGCTGGGAAGTCCAATGTCCAGGGGGCACATCTTGTGAGGGCTTTCTTCTTGGCAGAGACTTTCTATGGAGTCCTCTGGTGATGCAGGCAATTACATGCCGAGAATGACAAGAGTGCCTTAACACGCTCACTTGCTCTCCTTATAAAGCCATAAATGCAATTCCCCTGATAACCCTATAAACTATTAACCCGTTAATCTGCAAATGGATTAACCCATTAACCCATCCACATGATCCAATCACCTCTTACAGGGCCCACCTTTCAAATACCATTATTCGATCTCCTACCCTCTCAACACTGTTACAATAGGGATTAAGCTTCATTGACTTTTGGGGAGACATTCAGCCTGCAGCATTGACCTTGAATCCTGTGACCTTGCTAATTTTACTTATAGTTCTAGTTCTAGTAGATTCCGTAAGATTTTCTATATCTAAGATCATGCCAGCTGAGAATAAGGTGGTGTTATCTCTTCCTTTCTCATATGTATACCTTTAATTTCCTAGTTCTAGTAGATTCCGTAAGATTTTCTATATCTAAGATCATGCCAGCTGAGAATAAGGTAGTGTTATCTCTTCCTTTCTCATATGTATACCTTTAATTTCTTTTTTTTTTCTTTGCATTATTGAACTGACTAAGACCTCCAACACAGTACTAAATAGAAGCAGTAAGAGGAAACATATGTGGCTTACACTGATCTTAGGCTTACACTTATCTGACACTGATCAACACTTTATCTCTAAGTGTGATATTAACATTAGGTGGATGCCCTTCATCAGATGGAGGAAGGCCCATTCCATGCCTAGTTTGCTGAGAGATTTTGTCATAAATCAGCATTAAATTAAATTTCATTAAGTGATTTTTCTGCATTGAAATGACCTCATGGTGAATTACATTCAAATATTAAACTAAACTTTTCCAGAGATAAACCCCACTTAGCCATGCAGTATTATCCTATATACATATGGCTGGATTTGATTTGCTTATACTATGTTATCAATTTTTGCATCTACATTCATGAGAGGTATTGGTCTGTAATTTCTTTTTCTTAAAATATGTTTGTTGGGTTTTGATATCAGGGCAGGTTTTTTATGAACTAATAAAATGTGTTAAGGAAATGTTTCTTCTTCTTTGGATTTTCATAATAATTTGAGAAAGAATGGTATTATATCTTCTTTAAATGTTTGATAGGGTTCCCTAGTAAAACTGAGTCTGGAGTTTTCTTTGTGGGAAGGTTTTTAAGTTATGAATTCAATTTCTTTATTAGATGTAATCAACTTGCTTAGTAATGGTATGCTTTTTAAGGAATTTTTTATGTGTTTTATGAGAAATCTGTCCATGTAATCTACACTGTCAAATTTATTGTAATAAATTTATTCATAATATCCCCTTATTATCCTTTTAGTATATTTAAGATCTGTAGTGATATCCATTCTTTTATTGCAAGTATTTATAATTTTCATTTTCTCTGTTTTATTATGCATTTATCAGTTTACAACATACATGTTTATATATAATTCTATGCCAGAAGAAGTATATAATTATGTATATATAAGTACTATATGTTATAGATATATGTTATAGTTATACAGATAAAAAATAATTTTGAATTATTTAAAAAATTTTTAAAAATAAAAAGCAAATTTCTGTTTTAGTCAGAGTTTTGGGTTACAAGCATTGGAAAATGACTCTGGCTCTCTTAAGCAGAAAAATAACTCAGCAGGAGATTCAGGCCTCACAAAATAGATATATGACAGAAAGGAGGAATCCTGGGAAGCTAGGTCATATTCCAGGAAAACCTAATGCTTTAGCCACCACTGTTATGAGTCTGATCTGAAAAAATAAAGTGTGTGTATGTACACAAGCCAAAAAAGTGTATGTACATACATACACACACACATATAGTTACATATACATACTTGTACATATACACACACAGTTGAGAGAGAGAGAGATCATTTATTGTTTTCAGAAAATTAGGCTCATTTAAAATCGTGTACTCAGAAATTCTGTTATTTTGTTTATTGGCTTTGGCATCTTCTTACTAAAATAAAACCTACCAAAAGGAGTTTTTTTTTTTTAAATCAGGTGCGCTATATAAAGTTGTTCGGACACCATGCTGAGTAAGCTGGGTAAGAGAGTGGGTATATTGGAAAGACAAGAGCATCATGGGTTTAGGCTCATCCAGACCTTACTGTCATCTGACTGGCTTCTGATATGTCCCTTCACTTCCTTGAGACTAAGATTTTCATCTACAGATTGAGCAAACCTCTCAAATTCAGTCTACAAAAATTTAGAATTAATTGGCAGTACAGCCCTGTCAGTTAACTGCACTGGAATCCAAGCTCCATTTTTTAAAGGCTCTGTGTCCTTGGGAAAGTAACTTAAACTTTCTGAACTTATTTCGATCACCATAAAGTGGGCATTAATATACCACTTATTTCACACAGTTTTTGAGAAAATTAAATAAGAAACTACATGTAAAACATACCGCAACTGGCATTTAGAAGTACTAACGGTTGTTGTTGACGACCTCTCCATGCTGGGAAAGAATCTGTGACCTTCTTATTTGATTAAATGAAAAAAGAAATAAATAAAAAAATAAAAACCAACACAGAACTTAGAAGCAATAATTTTGTGACTAAAAATGGTGTCAACCTCCCCTTTCCAAAAAATTTACTGGAAAAAAAGGGACAAAATTGAAATTTCTGAGGCAGAAAGCCTCATAACTTTGATCATGGATCATCTACCTCTTTCTACATAATGGTGATTCATTAGTTTTAGGGCATGGCCCAAGGACCCATGTTATTAACCACCCTTTCTTCGGTAATTGTGATGAGCTAGTCCAGAGAGGGCCCTTTTCCCCCACTAGAAAAGATTCTCAGGGAGAAGTTGTTACCTACCATTGATGTTGCCAAAAGGCAGGAGAATGGGACCAATATGTAGACAGCAGCGTATGGTAACTCCTCACTGGTTATAAAGCAGCATCTCAGACTGGTGGCCGAAGACCAAAACCAGTCCACAAATGTGTTGTGTCTGGTAAAGATGATGTTTCAAATGTTAACTGTAATGGCCTTAGGGTAAGCTTGCTTTCTCCTGTTCACCGTTGGCTGGCTCTTTGGTTCCTTGTCAACCAAGCTGTATTCACATTTAAGTAATACACTTGACCCTTAGGCATTTGTTTTTGAGCTCTGAGACATTAAAAGATGTTTCTCTCTAATTCACAGAAAAATCAGAGCATCTGAAGTATTTGGAAACTGTCTGATGATTAAATTTTGTTTGTAAGTTCTAAGTTGACCAGGCCAAGCCAAACTAATCAGATTCAAATTATGAACTATTTTTCTTCTCAAAGCTGGCATCTTCTGAAGGAGTCAATGCAAATTGGACCCCTGCTCTTCTTCCATAACATATGAGTTCACCTCTCGGCCCAGAATATGAGAAGTACCTGGGCAGGAACTGGGTCTTTGTATGTGCCTTGTCCTCAGAGCCAAGCATATTACACAGGATTTAATTGATGTTCAAATGTTTGTTGAAATGAAAAAGGTGAAAAGGATGGGAAGAAGGGAGGATATAAGGAAGGGAAAAAAAGACAATAGAGGAAAGAAGAAAGAGGAAGGGAGGAGGGATAAAAGAGAGAAAGCACTCAGGAAGGGAAAGATAGAGGAAGGAGGCAAATTTCAGTTGTGGAAAATGTGGAGTGTGACTAATTGATGCTTCATTTTAAGAAAATGTAAACAGGAATATGGTCTATTTTTACTGGCAAAGTTTCTAGATCATAATTAAATTCAGAATTGGGCATCTTTGAGCAGAGATGAAAACATGAATTATTTGTGTTTGAGTATCAGGCATTGGGTTCTCCGCTATTGATAGAATTACCCTGGATCTTGTTTTATGTCACTTAAGGGGCTTCCTGTTGGGTTCTGAAATGGAAATAATATCAAATGAATATTTTGGAAGATTATCTCAAGCTTGTGATTGCTAATAATGTGGCTACAAAATGGGCAGCAAAACACCAATGTACTATTTATGTTTTAATCTGATCAAGGCTTTGTCACAATCTATTAACACAGTCTTCTTGTATCTATATTTTTTCATTGAAAAAAATGGCTTGAGAGAGAGAGAGAGAGAGATCATTTATTGTTTTCAGAAAATTAGGCTCATTTAAAATCGTGTACTCAGAAATTCTGTTATTTTGTTTATTGGCTTTGGCATCTTCTTACTAAAATAAAACCTACCAAAAGGAGTTTTTTTTTTTTAAATCAGGTGCGCTATATAAAGTTGTTCGGACACCATGCTGAGTAAGCTGGGTAAGAGAGTGGGTATATTGGAAAGACAAGAGCATCATGGGTTTAGGCTCATCCAGACCTTACTGTCATCTGACTGGCTTCTGATATGTCCCTTCACTTCCTTGAGACTAAGATTTTCATCTACAGATTGAGCAAATCTCTCAAATTCAGTCTACAAAAACTTAGAATTAATTGGCAGTACAGCCCTGTCAGTTAACTGCACTGGAATCCAAGCTCCATTTTTTAAAGGCTCTGTGTCCTTGGGAAAGTAACTTAAACTTTCTGAACTTATTTCGATCACCATAAAGTGGGCATTAATATACCACTTATTTCACACAGTTTTTGAGAAAATTAAATAAGAAACTACATGTAAAACATACCGCAACTGGCATTTAGAAGTACTAACGGTTGTTGTTGACGACCTCTCCATGCTGGGAAAGAATCTGTGACCTTCTTATTTGATTAAATGAAAAAAGAAATAAATAAAAAAATAAAAACCAACACAGAACTTAGAAGCAATAATTTTGTGACTAAAAATGGTGTCAACCTCCCCTTTCCAAAAAATTTACTGGAAAAAAAGGGACAAAATTGAAATTTCTGAGGCAGAAAGCCTCATAACTTTGATCATGGATCATCTACCTCTTTCTACATTCTTTATGATTATATTTTTGATGTTTGTGTGGGAAAAATGAGTGACTTAGACATCAGGCTTGCAAAGTGCACCAAGCAGTGATTTAACATATGCACTGAGCTCACAGAATACTGAACACTCTGCTAGTTCTGCTGGCTACCCAGAGGGCTATGCAACATGCCTCCATGGGAACGATGAAGTTCATCCCTAAGATAACATTTAAAGAGCAACATACAAACAAGTACAAATCAATAGCCTGTAAAATGAGTGCCTAAGTGCTGAAGGGATCCTTTGGAAAGCTTTCTTCAAAGAAGTAAGATAAACTGAAAGGGTAGTAGTGGTGTGCATGAGGAAAGACAAAGAGTACCAAACTTCAATCACAGAGCACTTAAGGCCAGAACAAAAAACAAGAAAACAGGGCTTGTTCATGTCTGAATTTCTTCTACTTTTTTTTTTCACGTTTTATTTCGGTCGTGTTTTGTTTTAAATTCACATACAACAGTATTTTTGCTTTTGTGTATATGGCATGCCCCTATGTGGCACCTCCTTAAACATTGTAAAAAAAGTTATTTTAAAAATCTAAATCAACATTATTGAGCTATATTTCATACACAATGAAATGAATTCATTCAGAAGTCATTTTTAAAAGAATAAGAGTTTCTCAAAAATAAGAATAGCCTTTAAAAAAATAGCTTGTTTTCAGACTACTCACCCCAGTACTATACAGAGTCTCAAAAAACATCATGAGAAAATAGAGGAAAATTAAACCATTTGGAAATCATATTGATTTTAGTAAAACTGCTGAATTTCTGAGTTATTTTAATAATCATTATTCTTATCTTTTGTTTTCATTTTGTTCTCATTTGATCACATATTTGGAGAGAGATAAGTGAAAATATTATCTTAAGAATATTTTTTCATAATGAAAATTGGTGTTAAAATATAGTTTCAAATCAATGTCATAGAATTGGTACTTCTCATGACCACCTCACAGACTTCTCTCATCATAGGGAGAAAAGATGCATTTGATTTTATATATCTTCTTAGAGAAAACAAATGGAAAAATAATACAAAAAATGCATAAAGCAATTTGTATAAGACAATAGTGTCCTCACAAAAGATCTGTTAGCATGGGTGTGATGTAGACCACACAGATTTGTATTGTGATTCCTTATACACAGCAGTTGAGAGTCACTACTCCATGGGAACTGATTATGTTATATTGTATCTTTGCCATTGGCCTATAGCACTGTGCTCACTGGCAAACTTCATAAAATTCCCTGGACTGGTCAAATGGTGGATTGGTTATAAGGTAAGGCTAATAATTTTTATTTGATCCAATGTTACTGCCTTTCTTGGTTGGTTACAAGTAAGTGTGAACAGAATAGAATAGATGGCAGTCTTTCCGTGGGTAGAATATGTGTCTTTTTATTTTGCCTCTGTAGCACCTAATCCCATACCTGGCATGATGAAGGTGCTTAATTTAAATTTGTGGAATGAACACGTCAGTTAATGAATAAATCGAAGATCAATGGTCACTTGAAAACCATCACTACTGAGAAAGAAAATACACAAAACCTACCCTTTCTGAGAAGGGATCAATAGCATTATTTCTGTACCATGAAATAAAGCAATTTTATAAAGCAAGCAGCTATGTTGACTTATTTTCACTTTTTAAAATAATAAATGTCAGAAGCAAAGGAATGAGAAGTGGGACTAGGTCACAGATGGGTGCTTTTAAAGCAAGTAGTTTTCAAAAATTCCTCACTTCAAAGTCAGTTTGGGAGCTTGGAGATTATGTTTATAAACACTTCCCTGTCACCTGGTCCACTATTATGTGACTTCTTCCCATGTCCTGCAAGGCCACCAACAGACCAAAAAAGCATTACTACTCATGAAAACAGATTTGTTTTATAAAATAATGATTGATTTCATAATTTTCAGAGTATCTTCATAGAAGTAGAAAAAAATTTGGCACGAATAAAACCAATTTCCCTCTAGAAGTTGACAAGGATTTTAGGTTAATAAATACAAGAACAAGGATCAACCGATTAGGCGATTTTAGCAGTGTGTGTGTGTCTGAGTGTGTGGGTATTTATGTGTATAACTAACTACATCAACATAACACTATTGTTTTAAACGGCAGTGTGGTCATTTGGTGTCCAGATACATTTCTATTTTCAAAAGACTTATTTTGAAGTGTTGCATTTTAGTCCCGGGTATGTGTTCAACTTCAACCCCTTACCATTTTACCATTCTTGCTGAAATGACACAATAGGATATCTCACTGCTGTGCCTTTTAACAAAGTCTCCACATTGACTTCTGGGAATACTTGAAGTTCTAATCACAGGTGCATGAGGGTATATCACTTTGTGGCTCGTTAAAATCAGTTTTTGCACCTGTGTCCATGAATCCGTAGAATATAATCACTCACATGGAGTCCCCCTATGGACTTAAAATAACCTCTCAGCCATTTCTGTGCACTACTTAGAAAATAATAATAATAAACTTGTTTTTGTATATTCATTACCAAATATGGTGCTAGTAGCTAAAAAAATTTAATAGTTATTAAAGGTTACCCTGGGAAAACTACTAAGCAATTCTGTTCATTAGTATATCTCTACATTTCTACTGGACAGAGTTATTTGTGTGGAAAATATCAATACAATAAGAGTTGTTGATTGTTCATAGGATTTTTCTCCATGAATAGAAGTCAAACGTGCTTATAAAGTTTAAACACCATATTTGCTCGTATGGACATAAACAATTGAACCATTAAATATGTAGCAGATTGCCCTAAAATTAATTATCTAGTTTCTTTCTTAGGCTCTGGTTATTCTTTTGTGTACAGATTCTGGCTATAGCGTGTTTATTTGATTATTGTCTTGCAGTCTTTATCTTGATATGAATGATTGTGGCTGCTTAATTTGCAACACCTGACATATGACCCTCAAAAGTGTTTTTTGCATAGTATCCTAGAGAGGTGACCCAAATTTTATACCAGGAATGTTGACATTGACTGGAGTGTCAGAGCTCACAAAGGAAACTGTCCTTGATCCATACTGTCATGTAGATTTTGAGTATCCTAGAGAGGTGACCCAAATTTTATACCAGGAATGTTGACATTGACTGGAGTGTCAGATCTCACAAAGGAAACTGTCCTTGATCCATACTGTCATGTAGATTTTGATCTAGATGCTGATAGGTTTTGCCCTGTTGTATTTTGTTGCCCAGCTACCCTGAGAGTATTATGGATAGAGTCAGAAAAATACTGTGAGTACTTCAAGTGGTCACCCACATGATAAAGGAGAAGAGGTACACACTATAATGTGTGAATTTTAATATCAATAATGTTTGTTAATACTGACCGCTTAAGTAGGTCAATAATAGCATGAAGAAGAGTATGCACTCTGCAAAAACATCTTCTGTAGCACATAAACTTCAGTCTTCCAGTTTTAATGTTTATCAGCATCTTGAAAGGCATTTATAGCCCCCACAAAGTCCTTTATGATTCCCTTATCGATTAGATAGTGATGACTCCTGGACCTAGGACATGGTTCACTATTTTTCAATTAAAATGAAGAAATATCTTGTTTGTTGCAGGTTTGTTTCAAGCAGTTGGCATATGGGACTCTGAGAGATGCTGCTGCCCATGACATGTTGGAATTATCATGATCAACTACCCAGTTTGGATTTCACCCAGTGGCCAAGAGCTTTGCATGGTAGACAGGAAGGGTTGGATTTTTAAAACGAGTAAACCAGGTAAGGTTTGAGGGGGACATCTGATCATTTATCACTTGCTCTAAGGGCTTTAGTGTGCTGCTAAGATGTATTGAATAATGTACAGCTTTTCTATTTGTTTTCTAAGTCCACTGAACAGATTGTTAAAGAATGGGGCCCCTTGGATTCAAGAGAATGTATATAGTGATAATTTAGTCTTTTTACTCTTAAAAGGAGGGAGGAGCTATTTTAAGATACTCTATGCAAATCAGGCATGAGAATACCATAGATGCTAGTTTAGTGCAATAATCGAAAATTGCAAGCTATAGAGATTTTCTCTTTAAGTAACTACTCTGAACTCTAGAGGTATAAACAGTTTTACTCTTGAAGGTGCAGTAGGAAAAGTGTTGCCTTTAGGTACTTTTATTTTACACATTACAGAAATGTGGACATCAGTTTACTGCGTATGATTGTATAAATATGCTTCAAGGTTATTTTAATTCAGAAGATTAAACCATTATCCTGACTTTTATTTCTTTGAAATTATTTACCATTCTAAGTACTATTCATGTATTATTTAAAATGGTTATGCAGTGATATACTCTGTTATTATTGTGGCTCTGAGAATTTAAAATATTACACTCTTATTCAACTACTCTTTTATCTGTTTTTTCTATTACATTCTGGAAACTCTTCTCAATTATTATTTATACTTTGGTCAGATCTTTTCTTTTTTAGCTCTCTTCCTCCCCTACAATATAATTTAAATTTGTTATCAACGATTACCTGGGGAAACCACAAGTTATTCTTGTCCTCTGACTTTAAGATCATCAAAACTTTTACAGCTTCTTTGAATTGTATGTATTGCAAAGCAAGATGTTCTGTAAGTTCAAATATAAAAACAGAGAAAACATAGGCAAAATTCATTAATTCAGAAAACAATAAAGGGAGATTATTATACTCCACTAATGCTTGAGTTCCTTAAGCTTTTTACAAATATAGCTTTTTCACTATCTAAACATAAAGTAAATGGAACTCCGTCAATAAAGTATAGCCTGACATAATTGTTTGATGTAAATAAGTACTTTTAAAGTTGCTGAAAACAATTGATTCTCTAAAATTTAATAAACATCCCTTCCAACTCTCTAATGACTTGTCTATAAGATATTGTCATGAGAGTATAAAACCCAAATAGTTACAAATTTCAAATTTGTTGGAAATAGTGTAGATTACCAAACTCATGGCAGAAGTCCCAATTTGATGAAGTAAGCTGGTGAATATGTTTTTGTCCTGTTCAGTGACAAAGTGGGTTACCCATATTTAAAAGAGTTCTGCCAGACTGTAAAGAAAAGCAGCATCAGAATGCAGGATGCAGTGGTAGACAAATGCTCAAGCCAGTTCCATGCTTTATAGCATTAGTATCTAACACATAATTACTGTAATACTTTGTAATAGACTTCATCATCTTAAGATTTTAAGTCTTAAGATCTGAGTCCAAAATAAAATTCATTCTGATTATGTGTATTTCAGTATTTTCAACAAAATTGGGTTTCATGTCAAAAGCTCAGAGCTAGAAAGAAGAAGAATGAAAAAGGAGGGGGGAGTAAAATTAAGTACTTCTTAAAGTAAATAATTATGTGATAATGCATTTAGTAATTATTTATCTTGTCACAAAGGAAGAGCTCTTCTCTATTTGTGCGATACATATTTTCACTCTTTAGAATATCTTTCTGAACAATATAAGTCCTGTGATAATGCATTTAGTAATTATTTATCTTGTCACAAAGGAAGAGCTCTTCTCTATTTGTGAGATACATATTTTCACTCTTTAGAATATCTTTCTGAACAATATAAGTCCTGAATATGGGGAAAGTGTACAACAAGTAATTTTGATCCAAGTATTATAAATAAACATAACTTCTCTTCACAGTCCTTTGACGTTAATCTTGTTAATTAGGATGTACAGGGATAGTGCACTTCACTGTTCTGTATAAAGGATGTGATTTAGTAGTGTCCTCTGAAACATAAAAGATTTTACAGTGAATTTACATGTTTTCACAGTTAAGGTTAAGTATTTTTAAATGAACAGAAAATTTATACATTACAGTTTTATGGTTTATATTAGTTTCAAATTCATTTTTGTACTCTGTTGTATGAATGATAGTTGCATTTTTTATGGTGAAATATGCTAGATTCTCTGTAAAGTAAAAAGAGTGTCGAGGCTTCCCAATTCTGTTTCTCAGAAGTTCATAACAAAGCCATAAAAATGTTCACTGTTCCTAAGCTTAGAAGCAATTTTTCTTTCTGAAAACATTTTTTAAAGTAAACGTTTGCCTAGGTCAGGTGTACACTAATATATGCTCATACATAGAAGCAATATTAAGCTATAAAGACAGGATATAAAAAGTGAGAATTTTCAAAGCGTTTCTGATAATAGTATGCCCCATGTAATGGGATGTGCAGTCTCCTAGGTGGTTCATGAAAAGCATTGAACACGTGTGTGGGCAATATATCCCTTGCTCTCTGCAGAGAGCAATAGGCCTTCTCACCTGTGCAACTCTTTGTATCCTAAGGCCTTCTGAAATAAAATCTTGTGAATTTAGTGAGACAGCTGATTCCATCATGAAAATTCTCATGTGAATCTTAAATACTTTCTGGCTGCATATTTACTTACTCTTTAAATACTTTTTGAATGCCTAACACATGTAAAACAGTATGTGGCCAGAAACAAATTAGCAACCCTCCACTGCTCTGTCCTCAAGTAGTTCACAGCTACAAAACATCCAAAAAACAGACACATGAACACCTCATTTCAGAGAAAATGAGCTAAAAACTTTAATGATATGTTTCAAGCAAAATTCTCCAGAAATTAAGATGGACTGTTAAAATTGATAGGCATATTAGAAGGTTTTTGAGGCTTAAGAGGCATTTCCACACGGCTAAAAAGTGGAGAGAATTTTAATTGGTGGGAAATATGTATGAAAGCATT
>NW_007733943.1:91774-101880 GCF_000696425.1 Galeopterus variegatus
TTTCCACACGGCTAAAAAGTGGAGAGAATTTTAATTGGTGGGAAATATGTATGAAAGCATTCGAGGCACCGAGCTTTAGTCTGACAAAGCCACCATGGTGCAAAAGTAAGGGTCATGTTTGAAGAATGGAAAACTTGACACTGGGTATAGAGAGATGCAAGAAGAGGCTGGACATACAGGTAGTGGCTGGATTGGAGTGTTTAGCATGCAGTTTTCAGGGTTATAAATATGAAAGTGATGTAATCTAATCTATATTTTTTTAAGAAATGATTCCGGAAGGGAATAGAGTGGAAGCAGGGAAAGTATGTGCAGAGAAAAGGCAACCTACGAGCATTCAATTCCATGAGTGCAGAAATGTTGTGTAGTTTCTAGACTTTTGCATCACCAGTGCCTAGAACAGTTCCTGTCCATCATTGATTTTGTTATTCTCTCCTGGTACCAATTTTCTGTATTAGTCCATTTTGTGTCGCTATAACAGAATACCTAAAACTGGGTGTTTTATAAAGAAAAATTAAATTTATTGCTCATAGTCTCTGAGGCTGGGAAGTCCAAAGTCCATCTGGCGACCCAGGAGTCTCACTGTGCAAGAGAGAGCAGAAAGAGAGAGAGACTCTCGTCTTCTTTTAAAGCCCTCAGAACCACGCCCCTGACCACCATTTTTAATCCATTCACTATACTGCATGGTCGTACAATCTAATCACCTCTTCAAGGCTCCACCTTTCAATTGCCATAATAGGATTTCCCACCTTCTTAACAGTCACAGTGCGGGCTAAGTTTCTAATACATAAAACTTGGGGGACACAATTCAAGCCTCAGTGAGTTTTGGGGGGACATAATTCGATCCACTACAAATGCTGATTAAATGAATGCTTTTCAGTGATAATAATACACTTCTACATTTGCAACTTCTTTTTTTAGAAATGGTTTAAGAATTCTTCATACAAAGGATGAAAAGAATTTAACTTACATGTTTTCCATCACCTTCATGCACGTGTGCCTGTGCACACGCACTCATGTACACTAAACTCTCTCTCAGTATGTGCTTGAAATTAAACCTCAGATCCCATTTCTGAAATTTATGCTTCAATTAAGATGGGGCAGCTGCTAACCTACTTTATTTCCCTTTTGAGACTTTTTCCTCTCAGGCTTTATCCTTCCCTTCATCGTTTTATCATCACATCAATCACTCCTCAGGAAAGCAGCATACATTGTAGGCACTTTTTATAGCTAGAAAGCAACCCTACCCTACTTGGCACATACTGCTTACTTAAACCTAATTAAGTAATTCTGCTGAAAGTATCACATCCTTTCTGTCACAATGAACATGTGATCAAAATAATAGGGAACAATTTAAGGCTATGAAAAATAACTGGGGAAGCAAGTCTAAAGAAGACACAAAACACAAAAAAGTGAACCTCACCCGAGTCTTCTTTGATACAGTCCTCTATTGAGCTAGGGTACAGCAGCGCCTCTAGTAGAGGAAATGCCTGACTCACAGGATCACTTTCACTCTAGTTATTCTATTGAAAATGACCACTTTTGTAAGATTCCCCATTAGTGTGCCACAGTCAATATATTTTATATGATTGAATCATCTGTTTTCAGAGAAGTTCTCTTATAATCTGGGAAAAATCCAAGAGCAACTTTCTAAATATGCAGACTTAGGGAAATGTAGATATTATTCACTAAAATGTAACATGCTTGAAGCCAGGGTCTTCTTGGTTTTTCTTCTTTACGACCTAACACCAGAGCGCCATACATACCCAATAAATATGTCTGATGACTAACTGCATAAATGAATATCAAAACCAGTGCTTAAGATCCAAATGGCAATTTCTATATTTTTAACAGTAGGGAGCAGATCTCTCTTTTGTTAGAGGGACCAGTTAGTGTTTGGTTCATCCTGTCCGTTGTTAGATCAAGACTATCTTATCCTCTCATGTTTATCAATACTGTCATTTAGTAACAGATATTTTAAAATCATACAGAGACATATAATAATACCCAAGGAATAGGAGTATGGAGAATTTAATCTAAAGTAAAGGCACAAGAAAAAAAAACATTAAATGTCTTATTGTCTTTATTAATAAAGTATGGTTTTCTTCCATAAGCTTTCACAAACTTTGAAGTTTTACTTTTTATAGGCCTCATATACTTGGGAGCAAAAAGTAAGGGTTGCCATTTTCTGGCTCTTTTCATTGGATGTGTACTTCTCTAGATAGAATTTGCTGGAATGCTACCATCCCAGCAAGTTACCCTTTTCTTTTCTGAGGAGGTGGTCTATAGCAAATTGTGATTGACTTATAAACTACAAAGCTTATATGTACTGGCTTTAAGTAAGGTCTGAATTTGAATCTCAGCTCTGCCACAAATTATGTGATCTTGGGCAAGTTATCCTCTCAGAGCTTCAATTCCCAATTAATGATATGGAGATATTAGCAGCCCCATATTGCAGTTGTGAGTACCAAAGAAGATCACTGATATAAACCCTCAGCAGAATGTTTGATACATTATAAATAAGTTATTGCTATCATGATGATGGATATAGTCTAAGTATGTAGCAGGTCTACCTAGAAATCCATTTGTTTAAGCCAAATCTTAGAATATTTTACCCTTGGTCTCCAGAAGTAATGAGATAATTCAAAGAAAGTGATTAGCAAAATTTCTTACACCTTAAAAACACTCAATATGTGTTAGCTGTTGTGGTAGTAGTTATTATAATTCACTTTATAATCAATTTTTTTCTTCAGGCTCTTTGAGGAAATCATAGCCTAATCTATCAACAACTTCTTTCTTATGACGATGGCAGTTCTATAAATTCTAGTTAGGGTTGTAACTTTGAGATAATGCTATGTTTATAACAATCTATTATTGTTCTTATTATAATCATGTTTCTGGAGTATCTTGATATTGAGGTAAATAGCATTTTCTTTGCAGCCAAACATTACCAGAATAATTTTTCTTAGCAAAATATAGTCTTTGGAATCAATAAAACACTTTGAGAGCCACTAAATGAAATATTAACATATATCTTACATTAGCAAACAAATCATCCTGCTTTGTTGACATAATTCTCTAATTTGGAAACACCCCTCTAATGTATACTCATAAAGGCTAGAATGTCTTTGAGAGTTCCTGACATTAATCAAGCAGTTATCTAATTATTCCTTTAAACTTTTTTAATACATATCTTTTATAAGAAAAATTGTTACTAATTTTGAAATAAAAAGTTAGAATTAAAACTTCATTAATGTGGTCTAATAATATGTAAAAAATAACTGTCATGTATAAGAAAAATTGTTACTAATTTTGAAAAAAAAAGTTAGAATTAAAACTTCATTAATGTGGTCTAATAATATGTAAAAAATAACTGTCATGATTAATCTCACATGCCATTTAAAACCATATTAGGAGAAGAATGGGACTTAATCAAAGACAATCCTGAGAGTTTTGCCCAGTGTTTTTAGACTTTGTTTTGGGCTGGGCCAGTCATCTCAGTGAAGGGCAAAATCTAGATCAACTGAGTTGAGAAGGAAGAGAGTGTAAACTAGAACACTGCAGTGGAAGGTGGAAAATGAATCAACCAGAGCTGAGTGAAAGGATTCCAGACTTGAACAAAGGGCCTTCAAGGATTGGACAGTGGGTATCTGTAGTGAACTAGGACTAGGAAGTAGCTTGTCTTCTCTCAGCAGATCTGTGCTGCCTTTAGCGAGCAGCAGAGGAGGCAGACCTTGAAAAGAAAAGGGATTCAGGGACACACTGTGGTTGGGAAAGTAGCACTGAAGTGATAGACATGGAGTTGAATGGAAAGCCAAAGCAAAGTCATGCCAGGGGCTAACAGTTTTGTAAAATGTGTCCAAGAGGTTTTTTGATTGTGTGGTAGAAAACCCCTGAGTGACTAAAATCTTTACAAAGTTTCTTTACAATCTTTACAAAGTCTCTCCTGCAGAAATAAGTAAGGAAGAATAGCCAATACCTGAATAAAGCATGTCTATTTCTATTGAATCCAACATACAATAGCAATAAAATTATAATGATAACCAACCTATATTGAATATCAGGCTCAATATAGATATTTTATGCAAGGGTATGTCTACCCTGAAATGTAGACCTAGTTATACACATATTCAGGATGAAGAAGCTAATATATAGTAAGGTCACACAGGCTCACACAACTAATATGTATGTGTAAGGCTGGGGAAGTTTTTCTCCCAAGATCTCCTGTTTATAAAACCTACAAGTTGGGGCTGGCCGGTTAGCTCAGTTGGTTACAGCACAACCTTATAACCCCAAGGTCATGGGTTCAGATCCCCCAACCAGCCAGCCACCAAGAAGTAAAATAAAATAAATGAAACCTATCAGTTTTCCATTGTATCCTGCTTTTCAGTTCTTAAAACTAACAGTGCAATCTTTATGCCATTATACATGTTTGCATTTGCTCTATTATATACTAAATTTTTATAATATTGTATAATTGACTTCTTGTTGTATGTGTGTGGTTTTTGCTTTTCCATGAATTTGAAAGTAGCTTAAGAGTTAGAACCTACGTTTTCTTTTTATGGAAGGCCTACTACTAGTGCTGTGATAAGCCCTGATTCTGACAAATGTTTGCTGATGATAATGTCAACAACCATCTGGTTTCTCCTATCATTGAAGAACAGAACACTTATGTACAAACTTCATATATAATTCTTGGCATAATTTTGTATGTAAGTTTATATACCTATAATTTGTTGAATATTTGCATAAATGGCTAAGTTAAAAGCATTTGAAAAGTATTCTCTTTTTCATCTAAATAGGATTTTTTTTTTGCTCCTAACAGAAAGCACCAGATTAATTTAATGGATTGTTTTCCCACATATGTTCGATGGAACACTGGTCTACAGATATATGTTTCATGTACAAAGGGTTTTGAAACCAAATACATTTTGCTGCTGTGTTAATTTATTATAAGGACTGTTCCTGAGCAGAGACTTAAAAAGAAAGTGTTTGGGTTTCCCGCCTCGTGGGCCTACTTCTTTCCTGAATAACTAGAGGATGGGATCAGAAGACAGTGAAGGGTCCTGAGCCATCCTTTCCCACAGATTACAGGTCTGCTGCTGAGAACATAAGCCTTGGCCAGGTACATGCTCATTCTCTTTTCTCCCTCTCTCTCTTTTCCTTTCTCTTCTCTTCTTTCCTTGCCTCTCCCCCGATGTTTAAATCTAAACAGAGCATCATCTCCAGTGTCGCAGCCCCTCCTTAGATGTGTTAGTAACGTCAGTGAGGTTCTCATTTTCTTTTTCGTTGAAGCAAATTCTGGACATTGCTCACCTCTCTCCCTGCTTCTGGCCGCGGAGACATTGTACTTTCAAGGCCACTTCTCTAGGTGGAGTTCCTTTTACTAGAGAATTACCTGTGAATTCTCTCACTTTCACACTCTTGATATTGGAATTCTACATACAGGCTACACTTTGCACATTCAAAATGCAAACTAATGATGAAGCTAGAGCTGGTTAGTGTCAGGCTGCATCATTAGTGCCATCATCGGGAGGTTTTTACCATGAGTATTTTTTGCATGGGCACTGGGCCACAGGAAGCAGCTTCAATTTCTGCCTGCTTTCATTTCCAGATAGATTAAAGACAATTTCTAATTTTAAGTATTAACTTTACCCTAAAGGAGTTTATGATGCCAAGGACAAGAAGAGCGGATATGTGACATTATAAAAAGGAAAAAAGGCAGCACTATATGCATGTTGGTCAGGAGCTTGGGTAGGTGATAAGAACTACAGAGATTCAGAGGAAGAGGAGATTGTGGTAGGCTGCAGGCCTCATGGAGACTTCAGGAAGGAGGTGGAGCCAGAGCCTGGCCTCAAAGAAAGAGAAGGACTTCAGAAGAGGACGGCAGACTTGATCGAACATTCTGGCCAAAGAATATGAGGGCAGAGGTTCAAGAGAAAAACATGTGACTTGTTCAGAAGAGAGTAAATGGATCCATTTATCGTATGGAAGCATTTGCAAGAGGAGGTAAAGAAAGAGATATTTGAGAAGGTAACTGGGAACAAGATTGTTTAGGGCATTTACATCTCAAGGTGAAGAAGCTGAATCTGCATTCTGAATCTGTTCAATGGAGAGCCATTGAAATGTTTGGTTACAAGGGGAAAAAATATGAAATAATGCATTTAAGGAAATCTAAACTAAGTAAATTTAGTTTCTGTAAATTATTCAGTTTACTGTTTATTCAATAAATACATTGACAGAGATAAAGCATTGAGGAATAAGATTTGAGATGAGAGTCTGAATGAAGACAGGGGAATCAGTAAGGTTTGAACAAAACATCCAGAAGAGATATTCCAAGAGCCAAACTCGGGAGAGCAGCAGCAAGAGTTGGACGAAAATCTATGGATTTCAAGGTTGCATATGTTGATTAAAAAAGAGTGATGTGCATGACATGAGCGATGGGGCTCTTTTGCAAAAGCCACCCTAGACGTACAGTCCATTTCAGTCTGCTTGACCTTGTCAGGTAAGCTGAAGATAAGGACTCAGCTCTTATACGACAGACACCATAGCAACTCATGAAGAGGGACTATAATGCAGTTCTTACTGTGGGAAGTGATATCTTCAGACAGACTTAGTAACAGAACTGAAGAAGCCCTCAGACAGGCCCACCCTTGCTGCTCTTGCTGCCGCTACTGCTGCAGCTCAGACACCAACACCTGAGGAGTTCTAGTGGTATTAGGTTGTCCAAGAGTAGTAGCATTTGAATACTGCATCGTTTACTTGGAACTAAAATGTGCTGACTTTCATTGTTGATATTTATAATGCCGTCCCATAAAAACTTCAAAATTACCTTGAACAGAAGTGAAATATCATCTACCCTCAAAAACCTACCATCATCCAAAGTTCTTTCACCTGGGAAACTTCTCTGTCTCTCTCTTTCTCTCTCCTGCCATATCTCACCATCACTACATCCCTTCTGTTTCTTAAGTACCTTTTCTATCCATTTGCTTCTCTCCAGCTCCAATACCACATCCATAATTTGGACCCGATACTTTCTTACCTAGATTCCTACAATATTCTCTTTCTTTTTAAAAATGTTTCCCTGCAGTCTTTTTTTTAATGTATCCCTAACTTCAGTTTTGTCCTCCCTACACCAAAAACAAATTTCTACATGTCATTTCCATACTCTTAGGGATAAGCACTTATGTCTTCGTGTATTATAGGAAGTTGTTCATGTTCAAACTTCTTTTCTCTCTGTCAAGACTCAGAGCTCCTATGCATGCACCTCGCCTGCCATGTAGATCTGGCTTTTATTTGCCCTTCTTGGCCCCTTGAATATACTTTTACATCTGTTTCTCTCACTAGAATGTGAGTTCTCTAACACAGGGACCAGGTCTTGTTCATCTTTGTTCTCTCAGAACATTTGTATCTCACAGAGCTAGCATGTATACATGAACGTATGCGTTTTCTTCTCAATTATATCAGGACTAAGGCATGTAATTCTTTGTCATGTTTGATGACTGGAAATCAAACCCTGCTCCCCTTTTTGTCTTTACTTAACTGAAATGCCATTACGGGATGGTAGAAAAAATAGCAAGTTCTAAAAAATCTAGTAAAAATATTGTGGGCTGGCAAATATGATGTAAATTATCAGGATTGAGAACAAAATTCCCAGCACTTGGAATACTGCAGATGGTATTCAAATGTGACTCAAAAATGTGATTTCATAAAAATAATAGTATTTATATGAGCAATTTGAAGTAGATTGAAAACTAAGTCTGACAGAAAAGTTTTGAGTCTACATGCCCTACATGCCTTTTTATGGTTCTATCTTAGAGGAATTTAGCTAGGCCGTAAACATCAGTAGATTTTTTTTTAAGTATACCCTACTTGGATTAAACATAATCAATATCACTTACATACCACCTCTGTCTAGACCTAATCTAAAAAGTCCTAAAGCAACATAAAAACTAACCCCTGACAATGTTAGATAGACCTGTGAACAAGTTTGTTCCCATCGTTCTGTGACTTAAGAAGTCAAGTGTCTGTAAGGTCTTGGATGTCAACATTCTTCTTTTTTGCCAGTTCCTCTACTTCTGCAATGCAAGTAACAAAGTATAATAAGTAGGATTACAAGTGTTACAAAAAACAATCCATGTGCAATAATTAAGGTGCAAGTGAGCACATTCTGTCTGTCACTGGGAGTTAGATTATAAATATTGAAAATGAAATATATTGTTGAGAGTATGCAATGAAAGCATTGCACATAGATTTTTATAGCTTAGCAAATCCAAACCACTGGAAGAGGCATCAAAGAATTTGCTAGCCAAGAATCCCAAGGTCTAGTACTTCTCAGATCTATACCTAACAGAAAGTCTCCTAACCTATTCCTAAATGTCTCCAGGACATAGATGGTACAAATTTGATGATCAAATCTGATCTAATGTAAGCCAAGAGAGTGCAGTTATTATAGTATCTAAGCTAACTTACAATACTTTTTATTTGAAAAATAATGTTCATTTCCTGGTGTGAGCTTGCAGCAGAATGAAAATATGCTTCACTAGCAGAAAGGGTAGTGTTTTCTCTATCTGATCTTTCATCAGATAGACAGAATTGTTAATCAAGACAGAATCTTCTGAAATACATGATTTGGAGTACTTCCCAAAGAAATGTACTAAAAGAGATGGTGAATTACAGTTTTATCTCATTTGCCCTAAATTCTACTCATGATTTACCCAGGATTTATAGTGTCTCACCCTTGTGAGATTTGTCCCAATGATTTGGAGTACTTCCCAAAGAAATGTACTAAAAGAGATGGTGAATTACAGTTTTATCTCATTTGCTCTAAATTCTACTCATGATTTACCCAGGATTTATAGTGTCTCACCCTTGTGAGATTTGTCCCATAACTCATTCTAGTCAATATGATGCATTTAATACTGAAAGATTTTTATCTTGGAAATAACTTGACTGTTTCAAACTATGGGCTCTAATTAATCAGAAGGTAATTGCATTAAGTACCTTTCCAGTTGCCAAGTCTAATCAAATTCTACCTAGGTGAGTCTGCGTCTGGCATGCTTTGTGAAATTTAATCAGGGGCATGATTTAAATTGAACTTCAAAATTACAAGAATTTGCTAGCCAAGAATCCCAAGGTCTAGTACTTCTCAGATCTATACCTAACAGAAAGTCTCCTAACCTATTCCTAAATGTCTCCAGGACATAGATGGTACAAATTTGATGATCAAATCTGATCTGATGTAAGCCAAGAGAGTGCAGTTATTATAGTATCTAAGCTAACTTACAATACTTTTTATTTGAAAAATAATGTTCATTTCCTGGTGTGAGCTTGCAGCAGAATGAAAATATGCTTCACTAGCAGAAAGGGTAGTGTTTTCTCTATCTGATCTTTCATCAGATAGACAGAATTGTTAATCAAGACAGAATCTTCTGAAATACATGATTTGGAGTACTTCCCAAAGAAATGTACTAAAAGAGATGGTGAATTACAGTTTTATCTCATTTGCCCTAAATTCTACTCATGATTTACCCAGGATTTATAGTGTCTCACCCTTGTGAGATTTGTCCCATAACTCATTCTAGTCAATATGATGCATTTAATACTGAAAGATTTTTATCTTGGAAATAACTTGACTGTTTCAAACTATGGGCTCTAATTAATCAGAAGGTAATTGCATTAAGTACCTTTCCAGTTGCCAAGTCTAATCAAATTCTACCTAGGTGAGTCTGCGTCTGGCATGCTTTGTGAAATTTAATCAGGGGCATGATTTAAATGGAACTCCGTAACTGGACATTGAAGTTCCCCCAAATGTTTGTGTTATAAAAATCAAGCAAATTCAGCTTGCCTTTACCACGCAGAATCTTGTTTCCAGTTTGGGAACAGTTATAGGTTCAAGCAAGCATTTCCACATGCAGAAACTCAGTAACTGTGGTTTGAATATACCAAGAAGGCATTTGCAGTTTTATTCTAGAAACAAGCCTGTCACAAATCAGAATCACATAATGCCAGATTCTGTAGAAGTGGATGTAGATATCTGCCGGATTAGGCTTAAGACAGTGTGATTCAATTAGTAACAGAGTGTATGTGTGATGTCACTTCCCCCTGTA
>NW_007733944.1:0-229 GCF_000696425.1 Galeopterus variegatus
TTGGAAAGTTTTCCCTCCTATTTTTTTGGAAGGGTTGGTGAAAGATTGGTGTTAATCCTTTCAAAGTTTAGCAGAATTCACCAGTGAAGACATCTGGGCCTGAGTTTTTTCTCTCTGTGAAGTTTTTCAATTACCTGTTTAATCTCTTTTCTCATTAAAAGTCTATTAAGATTTTTTTTTTTTTCCTTTTTGTCTTTTTTCGTGTCCGGCAACAGATCGCAACCCTCAG
>NW_007733944.1:1740-2341 GCF_000696425.1 Galeopterus variegatus
TTTATTTTTCTTGCATAATTGCCCTGGCTAGAACCTCTAGTACAATATTTAATTGAAGTGGTAAGAGTAGACATTCTTGTCTTGTTCCTGGTTTTAGCTAGGGTGAAAACATTCAGTCTTTCACCATTAAGTATGATGTTAGCTGTGGGTGTTTCTTTTTTAAATAGATGCTTTTTATCAAGTTGAAGAAATTCCCATCTATTCCTACTTTGCTGAGTATCTTTATAATAAAAGGGTTTTGAATTTTTTCAAATGCTTTTTTCCATCTATTGAGGTGATTACATGGCTTTTGTTCTTTATCTTATGAATATGGTGTATTCCACTGATAGATTTAAATATGTTGCAACAACCTTTCATTTCTGGGATGAATCTCATTTAGTCATAGTATATGATCTTTTTTTATATTTTGCTAGATTCAGTTTGCTAGTATTGTGTTGTTGATTTTTGTGACTATATTCATCGGGGATATTGGTCTGTAGTTTTCTTGTGATGCCTTTGTTTAGTTTTCAAATCAGAGTAATTCTGGCCTCACAAGATGAGTTGGAAAGTTTTCCCTCCTATTTTTTTGGAAGGGTTGGTGAAAGATTGGTGTTAATCCTTT
>NW_007733944.1:2653-3146 GCF_000696425.1 Galeopterus variegatus
TTTTTTTTAACTTAGAAATTTGTAGCTATAAATTTTCTTCTAAGATTTAGTTGCATCCTATTGTTTTGGTACATTGTTTTCATTTTCATGAACATCAAATTATTTTCTAATTTCCCATGTGATTTCTTCTTTGAGCCATTGCTTATTTAGGAGTATGCCTATTGTTGATGTCAAATTATAGGATATAGGTGAAAAAAGAAATACCAAAAGAAAATTTTAATGATTTATAGTATAAAGTAGATCCTACTCTAAAAACATGTTACTTACATTTAATAGAACATTTGCTCAGTTTCATGTTATACTTGTGTTCCTTTATTATTACATGTTCCAAGATGGTACAGATAGATCTTCCCAAGCTTTTCATCATATTTTCGCCACCTACAGTATTCTGTATTTTTTTTCTGATTTGATTCCATTTTCCCTGATTGTTCAGCAATCAGTGCAATGTAGTGGTTTTTCTCCTTCCCCATCTTGAGGGGCAATATGGTCAGCA
>NW_007733944.1:4031-6726 GCF_000696425.1 Galeopterus variegatus
GCAATCAGTGCAATGTAGTGGTTTTTCTCCTTCCCCATCTTGAGGGGCAATATGGTCAGCAAAGAAAGTCAAACATTTATTACATATTCTACTTTCAGCATAGCAAGAGTTCCAGTAGGAAAGAACTGACATTTAGTGGACCTGTTATATTTTCATGTGTTATTTAAAATGATTATTTCAATACCATGTGTTGGGGAAAAGTGTTCCCATTTTTTAGGTGAGACTCAGGAAAATAAAGTTATTTTGCATAAAGTCACAGTGATAACTGACATACCTGGGATTTAAAACCAGTTCAGAGCCCACACTCTTTCCACTGTGTCTTCTTTCTGAAAGGCAAAGAAAGTGGCCCATCATGACTAGATTTTGTGGGAGTTTTATAATAAGCATTAGGGTTATACCAGCCATGCCAGTCTGTATGATCTTTCTTTACTTTCTCAAAGCTTTCTCTTTTTAATTTTTCTGTTAATTCCCAACTTAATGTTCTCCATCAGATGATCTACTTTCAAATGGGATAATTTTCAAAGTGCTTGATACCTTCTTTATACATAGTTCTTTTTGCTTTCTATTAGATCTGTTTGTTTCATTATCCACATTCTAGCTGTGATTTTCATTCCATCAAATATTGTAGGTACCCTAATTAAGAATAGCATCCTTGATTTTGCTGTAAGATTCTATGCTCATTCTTTTTCATACGGTATCCAAGTACATTTGAAGTTAAGAGATTATTCCTACCATCTTGCTCTGTTATTTTTCTATTCTTATTCTGTCACAGTCGTTGGCCTCCCCACCATCTCATTGTCATATTGTTATGGTATTTTCTCTATTTCCATTGTCAGCTTAAAGCTTCTATGTTTAATGGTCAAGAGGATAGATTCTGAAGCCAGATGTTGCAAAAGAAAAAAGCAGGATATCTACCAAAAAGTTCAGTAATAAGTGTTGTCAGGGATGTAGAGAAATCAGAACTCTCATGAACTGCTGTTGGTAACATAAACTGGTGCAACTACCCTGGAAAACAGGCAGTTTCTAAACTGATTAAACATAGTTATCATATGACCCAGCAATTCCACTGCTAGGTTTATGCTTAAGAGACATGAAAACACATGTCCACACAAAAACTTGTACGGAAATTTTTATAGCAGCATTATTTATTCATAATAGCCAAAAGGTGGAAACAACTCAAATATCCATCTACTGATGAATGGAGAAAAAATGTGGTATATCCATACAGTTGAAATTACTCAGAAATAAATAGGAATAAAGTACTGATAAATGCTGTAGTATAGATAAATCTTGAAGGCATTATGCTAAGTGAAAGCAACAAGTTACAAAAGGATGCATATTGTATGATTTTATTAATATGAAATGATCACAATAGGCGAATCCATAGAAACGGAAACTATATTAGTGTTGGCAGGGGAAGGGGTAGGATTAAATGGGGAATGGCTGCTGATGGGTACAAAGAATTCTTTCTAGGGTAATAAAAATGTTATAAAATAAGATGGTGGTGATGGTTGCATAGCTGTGTGGCTATACTAAAACTCAGTGGCTTGTACACTTTATATGCCTGAATTTTATGGTATATGAATCGTATTTCCATAAATCTGTTATTTAAAAAAATAGTGGGCACTATGAGCATAAGGACAGAATTCAAAGAACATAAATTTTCAGAGCCATTTAAAAATATTTTTATTACATAAAATGTTGTATAATTTTCTTTGTATCAACTATTGATTATACATTAGTCATATTGATGCTAAAATATTTAACTTTCTACTTGATTTTAATTAGGCTTACTCATTTCCTGCTTGGGACCCTCAGTAGTGCTTTGAAAATCAAGACAATAAAGATAAAAGAGTCCACTGTTTTTGGTGTAGTCTTGGCCAATTCCAGCTTGGCAAACAACCACCAGAATATTATCTGAGGCCAGCTTTAAAGATTCCTTAATTTTCCTTGCATGTAAATGAGCACATGTGCACACATACAATGTTTCTTTTATTGAAGTTGCCAAATAAGTGCCAAGTCAAAACTAAAAGAAAAAGAGCAAGAATCACATTTAACACATCACCCATAGAGACAACTATCAACACTGACTATATCTTCATGAAGTTTAAGTCTAGGACGGAGGACTTGCTTAGCAGGTGGATCAATTTGGATTAGTCTTGGCTCCTTATAACAACAACAATGAAATTCCAAAATAAAAGTAGCTTTTACAAGACAGAAGTTTATTTCTCTCCTGTAAAAGAAATCCAAATGTTGCAGTCAAGGGGGGGTATGAGGTCTCCCCAACGTCATCAGAGAACCAGACTCTCTTCAGTTTCCCACTCCATGGGCTGGATATGACCCTTATCTAGCAATTTTATCCACTGAATGGTAAAATGAAAGATAACAAGAAGGGCTCACCCAACACTTCTCATGACTCATCATTGCACTCAATCACACAACTGCAATGGACACTTAGAAATGTAACGTAATCTTTGTGTTAGGCTACAAATTTATAAATCTATACTAAGGAATGAGGATGTCTTAAGTCCATTTTTTTTTTTTTTTTTTGGCTTATAACAGAATACCCAAAACTGGGTAATTTATAGAGAAACAAAATTTATTTCTTAGTTCTGAAGACTGGGAAGTTCAAGGTTGAGGGATCACCTCTGGTGAGGACATTTTTCCTCGTGGGCACTCTCTGCAGTCCTGAGGC
>NW_007733944.1:7259-10383 GCF_000696425.1 Galeopterus variegatus
CTTTCCTTCCGTTGAGACTGGACTCTATTTTTCCTCCCAGGAGCCTGGCTGGCAACATGATGTTTCAATCAATATAATGCAGCACAAGCGATGCCATGTAACTTCTCAGGTTAGGCCTCAAGAGATTTGCAGTTTCTTCCTCCACTGCTTGAAATACTCCCTTTTAGAACACAGTTGCCATACCCTTAGAAGTCTAAGCCAAGTTAAGAGGCCAGCCATGTGGAGAAGAACCAATATACAAGAGAGTTGTGCAGCCAATACCAGCTGCTAGGCATGGCATGAGCTACATTGGATGACCCAGGCCTGTGAAATCTACAGATGTCTGCAGCCCCAGCTGATGACATACAGAGTAGAACCATCCAGCTGAGCCCATCAAGCCACAGATTCCTAAAGCATGGTATATTTTAAGCCACCAAATTTTGTTACAGAATAATATATTAACTGACATGCACACAACTGACACACACCCCCTTCCATGTTAGATTAGTGATAAAATACAATTTGTTTTCATCTAACTTAGACTTAAAATATTTGTCACTTTCAAGGTAATGATTCTTAAACTTGTTAAGTCATCAGGAAAGGCAGTTTCTCCTCATTAACCAAGACTATGTCTTCTCATCTTTAAATCCATAATGGCTTAACTAGTAGTAGACCTAGTCATCATGTAAATATTGACTTAAGAAATGACTCTTTCCAGGAGATATCCATTTATAATGTCAAAAGTAAGTGAGGTATAAAGAATGAAAACCTTTTGATAAGCAATGTAAAAATCTCAATAAGAGACTTATTCTCTTGGAAATTATTTTGAGAATTTTAAGAAAAATGACATTTACAGATAGAACACTTTCCTTCAATAAAAAATAACCCCCTGCTAAAAAAAAAGGAAGAAAAAAAAAGAAAACCACTTTTGGTACTCTCTCATTTTGTTAGTCATATTGAATTGACCTTTGATTTCTTACTGCTTTTCAAAACTTATTTCCTGTACTATTTGTAGAATTTTGCAAGTTTAAAGTTTAGAACCAACTTCACATATTTTCACTACATTGTAAAGAACAAGACTTTATAGACACTTTTTTAGCTTCCTCTTGTGATTACTTTGTGAATTTAATAATCTATGCCGTTTAAAGTCCCCCTTTCTAATTCTAAAAGGTGATACAAAATCTATGCCTGACTAAGAATCCAATGGAAAGATTAATTTTGATTACAATTTATGATTTTTCTATACCACTGCGAGTATGTAATTATGAAGAAAAGCTCAAGAAAATATTCTTTATATTCTGTGAGGTTAAAAAAATTATAAGTCTTAGGAATAAAAAGACTTTTCATCTAAGAATAGCTCCTTATTTAAGAATGTAAATAACCTCTCTCAAGAAATTACTCACTACCTTGGAATCATATGAAGGAAGGATAATAAGCAATCTGAACTATTATTTGAACTATTAATAGTTGTATCTTGTGTACAATAAAAGTATTCTGTGATTTTAAGTATTTAAGACATTAAAGATATAATTGATTTTATTTACCTTTGATTACACGACATCTATAAAACATCTCAAATTTAAATAGGTTGTAAATATTTTGACAATAATGTTACAATTATTGCAAATCTGTATCAAGGAACTAGGGAGCGTCTGAAGATGCTACCCATCTCCAAATATCAGACCTATTTGATGTCAAACAATCTTCCTGTTTCTCATGACAGTTAAAAACTTTGTCTGCCTTGATTAAGTACATCTGTAAGCTATTTTTCCCCCCATAGGTAGAATAAGCTCTGAATTTACAATGAATAGTGTGATGTCAAAAACTTCCTAAATTATAATTCTGTATATCTATGGAGGACCTAACAATTTATACATGCATTATCTTACTTGCTGTTCAAAGTAACCCAATGGGATGGTTCAAGGTTATTATTTTTATAGTATAAGTCAAGAAAATAAGACTCTGAAAGGCCTTGTCCAAGTCAACAGTTAGTAAATGGCCCAGTGGGGACTCAATCTAGAATTTCCCACACCTAGTCCGATGCATTTGCTGCTATATCATGCTGCTTCAGACCACACAATGTACTTTAACTTGAGGGATTGATAGCAGAATCTACAACTTCTGTCTTTAAAAGAAAAGTGTAAATTTATTTTATGTTGTATTAGAAATTACAGAACATTGTAAAGGACAGGAATATAAAGTGTAGTTATTGTCAAAAAGAGCCTTTGCAGAAACAGCATCTCAGAAAAACATATATTTCCTTCCCATGTGTCTTCTGATTCACGTCTGCTTAGTTTACTCAGAAAAATAAATATTTTATTACCATCTCCCCTGCAGAGCCAATATTGCTACAGAAGAGCAAAATGCATGCTATTCTGCCTCATGAATCAAAAATATTGCTGACTAAATTCTGATTTCAGAGTCACTATTGTTGGCAATGATATACATGGCAAAAGGAACCCTTCTCTGTTAAAAAGTATTAATGTTTTCAATGCTATGTTTTCAATATATAGAATCAATATAAATATTTGCCAAAATGTAATATTTTAACTTTGTTTCAGATATACTTGAATTTATTCTGATAGAGACAGAAATGCTTGACATCTAAAGTCATGGATGTGGGAGTGTGCTCTGATATAAGTCACACATCTCATTATCAGCAGACAGATTTAATTTAATAAATCCTTGGCTTTTATGTGGCAGAAATATATAGCAAAGCTCCAAGAAATTGAGAAACATTGTACTGGCTCAATCATGCTGAGCAGTGATTTGAAATTAGGTAAAGCAGAATTCTTCAAGTCATAGAGAGTACATCTACATAAATATCAGGAGTCTCTGTAGGGTTGCATCAGCTCTTATCTTCATAATGGCAAAAACCCAGCAGCTGAAGCCAGAAAACTCAATCAATGCCACAGCGAAACTGGCTCAACACTTAACTGCAGGATGCTAATATGCCTATCCAAGGGCAATGACAACACTTAAGCCTGTGATATTAAAGGCTCAGTTCCGGATTTTTGGTAAAATCCAAAGGCAGACTGGCATTTAAATATTTCTCCAAATTTTTTAATGTTTCTTTTTCACCCGATGGAACAAATTTTTGCCTCTTTTCTGCATTCTTTTGTTACTAGTACATTTAACTTAATAA
>NW_007733944.1:11040-12644 GCF_000696425.1 Galeopterus variegatus
AGATAGAAGAAGAATTATAGTTTTCTTTTTCATCCAGTTCACTTCCCAGCATTATAAAATATTTACTCTTAGTAGTGAAACTGGACACTATCCTTCATGGGTTATATTTTCTATGTTTCATCCATCTTCCATCAGGATTCTTGAAGTTGTCTTATTAATCTATTAATGTATGATTTTTAAAAGCCTCATGTACGTGTTGTTTACCATCTTAAGCTTTTAAATATTGCCAATTGGCTTTTTTGAGTAAAACTCAGTATCATTAAAATTACTTGGTCTGCAGAGTTGCCATTCTCGTTTAATCTCAGCCTTAGAAATGTGCTTGGAATAACTGTACCCGCATCTGTCCTCAGATGAATTCAACTTGTTCAAACAAAATAACACCAAAATGCTATCTAAATGTAATTTGATCATTTATTCAAGGTTAAATTAACCTTTAATTATATATTTTTATATACTTGGTTCGGAGAATGGAGCCTGAGCATTGCAAGTCTTTATTTTCCATTACAGATAAATAAGCTAATGAAATCATTCACAGGGCAAATGACAAGTAATTTACTGGATCATCTTAGGGTTAAGGAGACCTCAGAAGGGAAAGGGTCATTCCAGAAAAGGATCCAACGTGCAGCGGGCTGATGACAAATGGGACTCTTACGGTGGCTCCCACACCCCACGCCAAGTCCATCATCTTAGACTAGCTCTAGTCTTGTAGAGCAAAGATGATGCCATCAGTTATTTTCTATTAAGTGAGTCCTCTGTAGTTTGAGATCTCTTTTCCTTTGGGAGTGAAAATAGGTTGGAAAAAAAAATCCACATTACTGTCTGGACTACACTCATTGATGAGAATGTTGGCCAAGGACAAAGGATAAGGCGGCAGGTTATTATGGAGTCCAAACCCAATACAGAGGCGTTATCACTCTAACCAATAAAGGTAACTTTTTAAGACCTGAATGTGACCTTTTTTATATATTTGCATGCCTTTCTTTTGGAAGGGCCAAGCTCACTTTTTTCTGTTTTAATCATATTTTAATGTATGTAGTAGAACATCTCATTCTCTCTCCAACTTATTCCCTTCTATTAGCTGTTTCTGCTTAGGTTTGCTACTAGCAGTAGGCCCTTCTTTTTCCCCAGTTTTGTGTTTGTGCTTTCTGCAGCTTCTTGTGGTATATGTGCATATGATCACCATGTAAACACACACACGAACACCTATGTTAGCCCCTTCTTCCTTGCTTACAGGACCATTTTTCGTTGTTGCTGTTAGAGTCAACAACTGCAGATAGGGTGACCACGTGACTTTCTGGCCATTAAAACACAGGAAAGTTTCTGAGTGTGGCTAACAGAGCTGGTGGCCCTTTTGCCCCCTCCTTTCAGTCTGAAATGCAGATGTGACAGTCAGAGTTTTAGTGGACACTTTACAACAGTGAAGGAGAATGGGTATTACTGTACCAGCCTTGAACCACTTGCCTTCAGACTTCATGTTACATAAGAGGAAAATCATTCCCTACATGGCTGAGGCTGCTGTCTTGCAGATCCATGTGACTGATCTGAGACAGATCATGTATTTATTGCCCTCTTTATGTCAAGCACTTTATAGGTTCCCATTTAAT
>NW_007733944.1:14041-31592 GCF_000696425.1 Galeopterus variegatus
CTTTTTTCGTGTCCGACAACGGATCGCAACCCTCAGTGTCGCGCCCATACCGGACCGGGACTGGTAACGGGATCGCAACCCTCAGTGCTGCACCCGCACCTCACTCAGCCAGTGAGCGGGAACCGGTCTGTATGTGGGATCCGAACCCTTGGCGGGAGCGCCGCCGCACTCCCAAGCGGCACACTGTAGCAGTGCGCCACCGGGCCGACCCCTAAGAATTATTTTATATAAAATAATGAAAACAGTGTCTAATCATTGTAGACATGCAACAAGGAAGCATTCACTGCTATGATTACTACACAGTCCTAGCTTTAAGGGGTTTATACAATTTACGTCACAGTTGTTTTACTAATAAGAGCTAAAGGGCCATTGACTCTCACCAGTAACTGGAAATAAAAATTTTGGCTGCACTGAGTGAATGTTGAAGTAAAAAACAAATTCTTGCAGGTAGCAGGGGGAGAGTGGGGGAAGGAGAAAAAAAGAAAATAATTTATAGGGCAAGATATAAAAAAGTAGTATTCCATTCATTGAAGTGGGTGAACTTCTGATGGCTTTATTAAAATAGGCACTTCCAAGAATCCTATGGAATATTTTTTTCCTCTGGGATGACAAAGCTAGAAAATAACTGGAGAGCATCTGAGCTCAGAGTTTTTGAGACTGAATGCCACTGAACAATCAACAAAGGGTAAAAATACAGAACAATCCTGGAGAATGCTGGTATCAGAGTGAATGGATGTTTAGCAAAGCAAAAATAATGATAATGATGGTAAGCCTAAAACAATGCAATCAGTCCTCTGTTCAAGGTATAAGACAGAGATGAGAGGCAGACAACTTCCATAAAGAAAGACTCTATTAAAAACATCTAGTGACAGAACTGGCAAGAAGAAAACACCCAAGAATAAGATGGAGGAAAAAGGAAAATCTAATAATCAAGGAAGGAAAAAACCTTTGAGATCCAATTCCGTAGCTTTTAGCTTCCATGTGATATAATATTTTAAATAAGATGAAGCAGTGTGCTATTTTTAGCGATCCTAACAATCAACTACAAATGTAAATGATTTATAAAGGAACAAAATTTTGGAAAATGTTCAAAATGGAGAGTAGGAAATGGCTCAGGATCAAGATTTCAATTCACTATATATCCTGTCACTAAGCACACACTGACAATTTTAGTAGGAATGATCCCATCAAAGACATTCTTAAATTCATCTTTTTTGTTGTATGGATTCCTTTTCTTCAAAAATTATTGTATAATATTTAAGATATCCCCCACAGGTAACCACCTGCATACGGTATTTCTATTATTTTCTACCCAAGGCAAGCTAAGTGGCTTATTGATTCTAACTCCCACAATGTACTGATATAATGAAAATTGAATGACTTTATTTTCCTACATGAAAAACCACAAAACCACAAGCCTATCTTTCAGTGAAGAGGAATAGCTTACCTGTCAATTCTTACAAAATTATAGAGTAACATAAAAAAAAATAAAACAAGTATTATATATGCTTTGTTCTTTCTTCCTCTTTCCTCAACCAGGGTTATAGGACATTGGTTGGCCTTCTACTTGATGCTTACATCCCTAGAAATGTCCAGTTGGTCATCAACAGATAGCCTTATCTACTTGAGTCATAATTAACTGATAGCTTTTTATGCCTTTTAAAAATCCCCATCACGTTCCCTACACCTAGATGGCTTACATTTGCATGTTAGCAGATATCCTGTGAATATTGCCTTTACTTTGGAGTTATAATTACAAGATTTTATAAATCTCCCTAATATTCCTAAAGGAAAGTGCCTGGCCAGGAAATATGAGATAAGAAGTCTTGCTGCTAAAAAGAGTAACTATGAATGTACTGATATTTTGTATATAGGATACTAGATAGAATCAGTGGCCTTTTTCTGGGCAGGGGATGATTCTATTATTTACAATCATCATTCACGAGCCCAAATCTCATTTGGGTGAAAAAAAAAAATGCTTACTAAGTTTTGTTAGCAAGTTGCCTCCAGCCATTGTTTTGGGCTTAACTTGCCTTAATTTGTCAAATATTAACTAAATATTTTTTGATTTCCCTTGAGTGATATTTCTAGTCTTTTACAGAAAAGAATAACATTTTGTGTTTCATTGTTATTAATAAAATATTAATAACATTAATATTTTTTAGGTTTTTTTTTTTCCTTTTATTAGGAATTCAAGTCAGAAATAGGAAATGCAGCTTGCAGAAACCACAAATGGGAAATGAGGTCCAGGTTATACAATTTTAAACAAGACTATGCCAGTTATTTACAAATAGCAGAAGTAATCCAAAGCACCATTTTATTAAGTACATATAAAACATAAGAATTTCTGGTTTTTAGAAGAATGAGTATGGATGCTAAAGACATTACTCCACTGACTGCCCCTTCCTCTGCCTGAAACAACACTAAAATAACATGATGAACCCAGGTGCATGCAGAGGATGTACAGACAAGAAGCTGATTCACCTCTCAAAACCCCACTCTAAGGGAAAACGATTGCCACCTTAGAATCCTTTGCCAAGCCAGTCAGGTGTGATGGCAGAATGAAAACCATTTTCAGACAAAATACTTACTGATTGTATTCTTTTTCATAAAGCTACGGGAGGATATAAGCCGTCAAAACATAGATGTTAAGCAAAAAATAGGGAATCCCATAAAGAAGAGAGGTGATGGGGCTCCCAGAATCTGGGAAAGAAGAGAGTCCCAGGATGAAAGTGAGGCAGCAGACCTCACGGAGGGGAAGGGCAGAGGGCATCAGGAGGGATATTTCCAGGAAAAACTGAAACTAGACTATTACCTGTATAGGTTTGTCTTGGAGAAAAGATTTCCAGCCACCATGGAAAAACCACCAGAAAGAGATTTAAATTACCAATTGGGAGGCTGGGGAGGAGAGAAAAAATAAAAAACCTCATCATCTACCACAATAGGAAATCAATAGATGTCTAAAATGGATGAATTAAGACAATGCAGTACAGACACAGTATGTAGAAGGTAAATACCAAAATAAACTACAAAAAGAGTACAAAGTGGTTGTTTCTGGGCAGAGGTTAAGGAAGGTACAGAAGACTTTTTTTTTTTTTTTTTTAAAGCACTATTGGACTTTTTAAGCCATGTACACAAATTACTTTGCTACAAGATGAAAGTTTTTAAATGCCAACACTCCATTTTAAAAACCTTTCTAACATTAAAAAAAAGACAACCCTCCCTTCCAATGACTACATCTGAATTCACAGAAAACCACCATGCATTTTAAAAAATGCATTTTTAAAAAGTGGATGAAATAAATCTGGACAGATTTAACTACTGTTTAATTATCTTCAGATTAAATTTGCTAACTTAGCAAATTAAACATGCATAACAAAAAACTCATTTCCCAGTCATGGTTTCAGCAAGCTGCATTTCCTATTTCTGACTTGAAATTCTAATTAAAGAAAACCCTCTAATAAAATATTGATAAAGTGTCATTCTCTTCTGCAAAAGACTAGAAGTATCACTCAAAGGGAATCAAAAAATGTTTAGTACATATTATGGTGAATATTAATTCATCTGGGAAAGTCCTAGATTCCTTTCCAAAAAATACCTGATTATGTCCAGAGCAGACACTGGTTGGTTCTGCTACCAGGTGAGTCACGTGTAGCAATGTAGACTTCTTTGAAGCAGGTCCCGAAATAGCAATGCCCACTAGTGTGCAGGTCTCCAACAAGGTGTTCCTCCTGGACATGATAACTGGCCCTGCCTTGCCAAAAACAATACCTGTGCAATCATCTGCTTATCCATTTGACTCTCCTATTGGAGTGTGGTAAGCCTACTGAGGGCTGTGGCCGTGTCTATTCACCGTGGTTGCTCCAAGTAAGCAACAAAGCCTGATAGTCAGTTTGTAACAGATATTCAATGAATGAGTGTACAAATTATTGAGTAAATCAGTACCAGACTCTTGTTCAATCTCCTTTTAAAATGTAAAAGCAGAAATGTATTCTTAAAAAGGAAAAGGATAAAATACATATGTATAACTGCAAATCAATCTTTGCAGAGCACTTTAAATAAGAGGATACTTACTGAAAAAGTCAACTGCCTACTCTGCTTTCTATCACATACCTGCCAAAGAAAGGTCAACAGAAAAAAAAAAAAAACTCAACTTATTTTACATTTCAGAATGTATTACTTCTCTTTTAATATAAATTAAACGTCATACATATTAATCATCACTTCCACAGCCCATAAAAATAATCTGAGTTTACCACCGGGTATCAGAACTTTGCACTCAGAGAGAAGGAAATGATTATTACAATGAAAATGGTGATGATTTTAAGGCACATCATATTCAATAGCAAACTTCACATCCCTTAGCTTTAGAAATGTGTGTCTTGGGGAATTGGACACATGACATACATATTATTATCACATTTAGTCACACACACACACACACACACACATTTTGCATTGCAATAGGTAGTTGAATCAGAAATACAATTTCTAAAGAATTGGACACATGACATACATATTATTATCACATTTAGTCACACACACACACACACATTTTGCATTGCAATAGGTAGTTGAATCAGAAATACAATTTCTAAATGGTGTGGCTGTGTCACAGGGAAATTCCGACAATAAATGGTGCTAAATCAGTGACTTGCAACTGTGGGAAGTACAGGCCCAAGAATCACCTAGAGAGCTAATCCAAATCATATTCCTCCTTGCCACTCTCTCAACCTTTGAGCATTTTTTTGTGTATGTGTGTGTGTGTTTCCCTTCTACCCCCAACTAGAAGCACATTGTCTCCCAGTTGAGAATCGCTTCTGTGTAGGACCATAATTACTGACTGGAGTATGTCCCGTACTTCTGGTGTGCAGCACAGGAAAGCAACAAACACGCAAAAATGACTTGAGTTTCTTAGCATGGCTAAGTTTAGTGATGGTAAAATATATTCCAGCTGATAAACCAACTTGACCAATTAGTTGTGGCTGCCTGAAACAAAAGTCTAGAAGGATTTCAAGATTCTTTCTGGTCTCAAAACCAAAGTACAGCAATTATTAATACCTGCTGAGGTAAAAGGTGGGATTACAGCAAAAGTGGGATAGATACCATCTCCCCTTCTTTCATCCTAGACCAGTCCAGTAAGTCCATTCAAGGAAACATCAGATCAAAGGTGCCTGCCAATAGCAGACTTAAAGACACAGCATGCCTCGGGAAGTGGTGTAGCATAAGGACAAGAAGCGTGCGGCATAATCTCGGGCAAATCACTGGAGCTCTTAACATGAGAGCTCCTCACAAGCTAGATTATCTCTAACATCTCTACCAAAAGGCCTGGTCTTTTTTTTTTTTTTTTGGTTAGTTTCTAACCTGTAAAAGCTGGAGTGTTTAGAACCTTCCAGGTAACGTCTCATCAACTCATGAAAATCAGAGCAATCAATTAAGGCTCATTTTCTAATTTTTATATTTTAAGCATAACTTACAGGTCTTAATTTAAATGTGTAGGGTGTGCACTGCATCCTGTAGAGATGGTAATGACAGATGGTGCGTTAGCATGACATTTTAAAGAAACTCTGTCCCTCCCCACCAAAATTTATTATAAAGATGTTTTTACAGATTTAGCTATAATGGAAACAATCCAGATATTCAATAGCAGGGATTTGGCTAAATAAGTTATATCTTGTTGACAGGATACAACAATTTGAAATTGTGTGTAAGAATAAATACATGTGAAAATATGGGAAGTATATAGTATTTAATATCCCTTAGTTATAGGAGCTACATATGTGTGTGCTTAAATAGGAAAAAAAAAAGACAAGAATGTTAATAGTTGTAATTTCTGAGTTGTGGATTAATCAATGTTTCTAAGGCCCAATTGAAAGAATAAATGGAAGGGAGTGAGAGAAGGAACTGCAGGGTCTGTGGTGAACGGAAGCACCCCTGCCCTTTCAACAGAGTTCAATGTACTTTTTAACATTACCAAGTCCACACAAAACAATTTGTCAGTTTATGGTCCCTGGATTTTGTGACTATTTTCTTCATTGTGTTTTTTGTACTTTGCAAAGCTTCTGTAGTAACTATGTAATACTTTCATAAGCAGAGTTGTTAAAAAACTCAAAGGTAGCCACATCAGTAAAATTCTGAAAATGTCTTTGATATTTCATTCATGGCAGAATATTGAGGTAATATTTTAGCCATCACTTCATAAGCAGAGTTGTTAAAAAACTCAAAGGTAGCCACATCAGTAAAACTCTGAAAATGTCTTTGATATTTCATTCATGGCAGAATATTGAGGTAATATTTTAGCCATCACACAAATGGTGAGTGGTTTTTGACAAACATGTAGTATTAATAATGAAAGTATAAGTCTCACAAATTATGAAATAAAGGTAGAAAAGATCAACCTCCTTTTTCTGTTATTAGAGATGTGTGAAGTGAAGTTACCCAAAGGCATCCTCAGTAGGGCACAAGCTAAGGTGGCAGGAAGGGGTTGTGACATAATGCTGACAGGAAAAAGGTGCTTTCAAAGGTGCATAACTTAAGTATGGAGGCCTAAACAGTCTTGATATCCACAGTAAATACATTCAGGGGATGAAAGATAGACAAAATTTTTAGAATGGGAGAGGCTACCTAAGTAAAAGTATCGTACTTTACTTAATAAAGTAAACATTTCTATTCAAAATTAAGTAAAAAGTGTTAATGTTCAAAAAGATAAGCTTTTGTTAGCTGAAAGATATCCTTATAAGTCACGTTGAGTCTTATTCTTCAATAGTGCAGAATAAGCCCTTTTATATAAGAGAGGTGTATGGAAACACAAATAACTTTAATGATTTAAGGTAAATAAAAAGAAAGCATGAATCTATAATTGAAAAAACAATTACAAGTATATCTACACAGAAAGTACAATTACAAGTTTCAAGAGCTTAACATAAACCAACTGCTGTCAAAATAAATATTTAAAGAAACCAAAAATAAAACTGCTTAATAGTGGAGGGAAAAATCCACAAAGAGAAAAAGGACAAACCAAGAAAATGAATGAAGAAAAATGAGTAAGAAACCCCAAAAATGTTTTTACAAACAGGAATTCAGATACAAGGAACAGAAACAAACCCTCTCGCTAGGAATATGACCTATGTGGAAATAGAAAGTAACTTAAAGTCAGTTATAAATCAAAAATGACAACCAAAATCTCAGAGAGTCTTAAATTATTTAATCCAGATATTATCTAACCCCACAGATGCTTTGGTGCTATGATGTTCAACATTCTCCATCAAAATGAAATGTGGGACAAACACATTCCTGGTTATAGAGTGTTTCAGAGAGAATTAACCCTGGAAGATCAGGGTAAGAAGTATTTTATTTTGTTCACATAATACATTTCTTGATATGGAAAAGTAACATCATAGAAGGAATTAAAGTAAAATGTATTTTCAAATGATAAGCAGAATCTCAAATTTTCAAATAAGTGGATCTTAAAATGTAGATTAACCTCATGGACTCTCCATATTTTAAAATTAGGGATACTCTAACCTACTGGTTACCAAACTGTCCTCTTTGGCTCATGAACATCCCGGTCTTACAGTTTCTCCTTCTACAAGCCGTTAATATTACAAGTACGTTCAATTTCTATGAAGTTATTAAAGAATTTTGCTTCTGAAAAAGTGTTTTAGAATTATTTAATCTATCCTTGTCAATTCACAAGTGAGAACACTCAGACCAAAGTAACCTCCTCATGTCTGGCCATTCTCAGGTGATGTCCTATCCACTACTCATGACTTTGACTATTTTGGCATTAGGAGTCAACCTTCCCACTCCTACCTCTGCACTTACTGTTATGGCCTTTTGTATAATCTGGAAAAAATCTGTTCTAAATCAAGTGATCTCCAATTTCTGCCTCCACGCCAACCTAAAATCTTAAACTTTACAAAGCAAGAAATTATGACCTTCAAAAGTTATTTTGGCAATACCTAGCAAGGTCAATTTTAAAAAGACTGCTTCTTAATCTCATATTAACATCTGATTGGCATTTGCTAGACTAGTGAGACCTTCTAAGAAATATTAATACTAAAATATGTTAGAGAAAATGATCTACGTATATATGTACATATGTCGTAAACAGTTAAAAATTGATAATTAACAATAAGCAAATGCATACAATAAAAATATGTAGCATGAACCCAATGTTGATTTTTTTACCATCCAAAACAATAGTGCTAAGGTTCAAATCATGATTTTCTGATGAATACACAAGATTTTTTTAAAAGAATGAAAATGTAGGAACAGACACCCACGTAAATTAAAGAAACTAAAAAATCACAAAGTAAGATAAAGATAGTGGCAGATAAGAGAAGAATTTAACACCTATGGTAGCACATTTAGACCAGGTACTCTCTTCATTACAAAAAAGCCAGAATAGATTTTCTGACAATATTCTCTGTTTACTAAAGGATGGCAAGTATTTTTGTTGGTGGCAGGTGTGGATTTTTTCCATCAAAGAACATTACAATGCTGAACCAGTAATAATACCACTTGTATATTTAACAGTTCTGATACCCTCTCATTAATCTTTGATAGCTGATAATTTGAATAGAAAAACATGATGAATCAAAAAACATATGCTGCCAGTTTTAAAAAGAAAAACCCTTAAAAGCAATTCTAGCATCTAAACGGTGAATAAAGAGTGAATTCCTAATCTGGCAGAAGATTTTTTTTTTAATTCAAAGAAAAAATATGAATAACTCTACCTATTTTTAAAAGTGTGAATATTGAAAACAGCACGATGGCTGGCTTCTCACAAACCATGCAAGTTCCATTTGAAGTGTTCTCCTGGTACGATATTCAGTTGGTGAGAGGCAGCAACTCAAAGGACATCACACAGTTTATAATCCAGCTTGAAGGAGCCATCCAGACTTTGCCCTGCCGAATCCTCTCTGGGCAATAATTAGATAAATCCTCATAGATGATATACTGTGTGCAGAAGCGCTGATCAGAGTCAGGTTGGGCATGGTACGCAACTGTATTGATGGTCTGAGTTACATCACTGTCTGGCTTGGGTTTTCTACTGAGAACCTGGCCCCCGGCTGTAGTGACGAGCTTAATAAGATTGTCTTTTGGATGGTGCTTGAAGGTTCCCCCGAAATAGAAGTAGCATCCATCAAACAGCTTTGGCAACTGAAAGAACAACAACAAAAAACTTGTTAAAAGCAGATAAAAATATTTAAAAACACTGCATATAAATAAGAGAAATAAAAATAATAGAACAGCTAAGAAGGCTACTTAATGAGGTATTGGGAGAAGTTGTATTTCAAGTGAACTAATTAGATAAAGAAAAATACTTATGCAAATAAGAATTTCTTTCCTATTTGCAATTTTTTCCCTAAGATTCAGACACCACCTTGGTTCCTTTTCACTCTTCTAAGATTTTAGGTGTGCTTTGTATTAAAAATCAAAACAAACAAAAAAAAAAACAAATGAAAAAAAACTGTTCATCAAACTTCTTTTATCAGGATGTTTATGCATGTTTGGTGGGACTTAAAGCCCCAAGAAGTCTCAGGGTATATGAAACATGCTTCAGGGACAACAAGCTACACTTAACTAAATTACAAGAGTGACATCATTTCTATGGACCTTAATCCAATTCTGTCTATGCATATTCAGGACCCTATATATTACCAACCTAAGGTCTCCAGGCCAGCCACAGTGAGAGTGTGGCCTCCAGGGTTCAGAGATGTACTCAATGGGGTCTCAACAGACTATGAAGACATGGCTAGGGATCCAATTAGCTATGATACGCACTTCTGGGTGCTTTATGGAAAAAAGTTTCACAATTCCTTTCTATGAAGATTCTTCCTTGTCACTTCTAATATATATCTCAACAGAATAATGGAATATTATCCATTAAAACTGCAATATGTGGCAATAAAGGCATATGGTAACTAAATCCGAGCAGCAGCTGTAAGTCTTCTTTCAAGTTACTTCCTGTATCTGAGATTTACCTCAGACACTGAGAGGTTTATGGGAATGTTCAAGATGCCAAAAATCCATTAACAGTATGAAATTATTACCTTCTTGATTTTACTGCTCATCATGATCATCTTTCAGAATCAAGTGCTTGAAATAAGCACAATTAAAATTTTAATCAGTCACCTGTACTTGTTGAAAGGGCAGAATTTTTTCCTGATGGTGATGATAATACTGAGTCATAGAACAATGAAAGTAGTACAAAAGAAAAATACCAGCTGTTCTCTGTTAAGGAGAACAATGAAAGTAGGACAAAAGAAAAATACCAGCTGTTCTCTGTTAAGCCTGCTTCTCTGTGGACCTTCAGGAATTTAACAATGAAAGTAGTACAAAAGAAAAATACCAGCTGTTCTCTGTTAAGCCTGCTTCTCTGTGGACCTTCAGGAATTTCATATTTTTCTTCCTGTTCACACACTTTTCTCTGTAGACATGCTTTCACCCCTGACAGAAAACAAGGATAAAAGTAAAATATCAAGTGAGCATTATTTCTCTCACTGAAATTAAGCAATTTTAGCTAGTGGTTTTTTTCTCTTCATGGCTGTTCTCAGTATCGTTCTGAAATAGAAATAGAAACCTTACTTATGCCAAAATAAAATATAATAAAACTTGCTTCCATATAAACAAAATATAAGAAATCCTCCCAACAGAGGATTAAACAATGAAAGTACTGAACACTGTAATTATAATTTTTTGAAAAACCTAAACCAATACACTATTTCAAACACAAGAATAAAAAAAACTACATTTTTACTTACAGCAATTACCAAAATTAAAGTAAACGAAAAGTTCATCGTTTAGTCCAGCCCATAATCATCTGAACTGAGCAGTTATCAACTGCACTGCTCATTTTGGCAGTCACGTGTCTAATCTCCTGTTGGACTATAAATGATCTGACATTAAGGACAGTGCTTCGGTTCCGCAGCACTTTCCTGCGCTGGCTGTACAACACTGGCTCAACAGTACTTGTTACAGTAAACAACAACCAGAGCCTGGGACATGTTTGCGATTTGACAGGTACACACTGAAGTCACTAAGCCTAGAGATGATTTGGTTGGGCTTTGCAGGAAAAGGAACCTTCTTCTGATGGCTGGAATGTGTTTCACAGCCTCAGGTTAAAAAGCAAGAGTAATAGAGATAGCCCAGCTTGGCACTGGTTAGAATCATTCCATTAACTGGTTCCTGGGTGCAGAAGCCCTCAGCAGGGCCACAAGCTGGCAGCCAGCACTAATTGTCCCTCAAGAATTCCCAGGATCAATCCCACATGGGAAGACCCAGTCAGCTTAATCTAGAGGCCGCATCTTGGGATATTGCCTGTCACCATCAAGTGAGGGAATTGATGGTATGTGTATATATTTATCATGCTCCAGTTTTGATGGCATATATCTAAACTAAATTTGAGATTAGGAGTCAAATGACTTAGCTATCCCAAGTACTTGCCTTGGGATAATAATTTATATTCTTTGAGCCACAGCTTCCTTGCCTATGGAAAGAAAAAAGGAAAATAATACCTCCACCTATTTCATAGGGCTACTGTGGATAAAATACAAAAAGTATTATAGAAACTGGACACCGGGTGGGAGGGGTCAAGATGGTGGAGTAGTCGGTTCCTGGTGTCGCTCTCTCCCACAGAGTGACCAATTTGTAGCTTTTGAGAAGCAGCAACACAGGACCGGAAATCTGTGCTGGAACGGACAGGAGCTGCTTGCCGCAGGACCCCAGTTCAGGTTGCTCCCCATTTAGTAGAGAGACTTTAGAGCTTTTGTGCCCACACGCCCCGAGCCTGCCGGACAGAGAAGGCAAGCAAGGCCGGGCTGGGACTTCCAGAGCAGGCTGTCCCATCTCCGTGAGCGACCTGAGAAGCTCTGGGCTCCCAAGCCCTGAGCCAGGTAAGCCGAAAAGGGTGGGACCTTCGGCCCAGGCTGTCCTGTCTCTGTGAACACCTGAGAAGCTCCGGGATCCCAAGCCCCGAGTCAGATGAGCTGGTGAATGCAGGCTGCATGGGACTGTGGCCCAGGCTGTCCATCTCTGCGAGAGACCTGAGAGGCACAGGCTCCCAAGCCCCGATCCTGACAAGCTGTTGAAGGCAGGTGGGGCAGGACTTCCAGTCCAAGCTAGTATCTGCTGTCCAGAAGCAAAAGACCCTTCAGGATCCAAGCCAGACATCAGGGTGAAACGAGTGAACCGCGATACCCCTCGCCACAATGACAAAACAACAAAGAAACCAGAAATATGAAAAATCAAGAAAGTACATGGCCACCAAAGAAAATTAATAATGTACAAGTGCTAGATCCCATAGAACAAGGAGTCTTTGAAATGACAGACAAGGAATATAGAGTAACTATTCTAAGGAAACTAAATGAGATAAAAGAAAACTCAGTGAAATAACACAATGAAATGAGAAAAAATATACAGGATCTGAAAGAAGAAATGTACAAAGAAATCAATACCTTGAAAAAGAATGTAGCTGAGCTTGTGAAGGATTCATTCAACGAAATAAAAAATACAACAGAGAGTTTAACCAGCAGACTTGAACAAGCAGAAGAGACAATTTCTGACCTTGAAGACAGGCTATTTGAATTATCACAGGCAGACCAGAAAAAAGTATTTAAAAAATTGAAGAAAATTTAAGAGAGATAACTGACAACCTTAAGCGCTCAAATATCCAAATCATGGGTATTCCAGAAGGGGAGGAAAAAGGAAATGGCATTGAAAACATGCTCAATGAGATACTAGCAGAAAACTTCCCAGGTATAGGGAAAGTCACAGATCCCCAGATTCAGGAAGCCCAAAGATCCCCAAACACATTCAACCCAAAAAGGTCCTCACCAAGACACGTGATAATCAAACTGACAAAAATCAAAGACAAAGAGAGAATCTTAAAAGCTGCAAGAGAGAAGTGGCAAGTCACTTATAAGGGAGCCCCAATCAGAATAACATCAGACTTTTCATCGGAAACTCTAAAAGCCAGAAAAGAATGGGATGATATATTCAAAACACTAAAGGACAAAAAGTGCCAGCCAAGAATACTTTACCCAGCAAGGCTATCCTTCCCAAATGAAGGACAAATAGTATATTTCTCAGACAAAAAAAAAAAAAAAAAAAAAACTGCAGGAGTTCACTACTACACGACGAGCCCTACAAGAAATTCTCAAGGAAGGACTGGGGTTGATACCACAAAAACAACCATCACTCCCATGAATCAACAAAAAAGAACAATACCTACCAGCAAAACAATAATGCTAACAAAAGAGAGAAAAAATACTTTATCTATCACCCCAAGAAAACAACAAATACGGAAGACAAACAGAAAATTAGAAAGAAAGGAACAAAAGATACTTAATACATCTAAACAAATATCAGTATAATGCTAGGAGTAAATCAACACCTTTCAATAATAATTCTGAATATAAAGGGACTAAATTCCCCATTCAAAAGACACAGACTGACTGACTGTATTAAAAAGATGGACCCAACAATATGCTGTCTTCAAGAGACTCACTTGACCTGTAAAGACCCACGTAGACTGAGTGAAAGGATGGAAAAAGATATATCATGCAAGTAGAAATGAAAAACGAGCTGGAGTAGCTATTCTTATATCAGATAAAATAGACTTTAAAGCAAAAATCATTAAAAGAGATAAAGATGGCCAATATATAATGATAAAAGGATCTATCCATCAAGAAGACATAACAATCGTAAATATATACACACCTAATGTCAGAGCAGCCAGATTTACAAAGCAAACACTAATTAGATCTAAAGAAACAAATAGACACTAACACCATAATTGTGGGGGACCTGAACACCCCATTCTCATCACTGGACAGATCATCTAGGCAAAAAATCAACAGAGAAACACAAGATATAAACAATACTTTAGACCAATTGGATTTGGCAGATATCAACAGAACATTCCACCCAACAACCTCAGAATATTCATTCTTCTCATCAGCACATGGAACATTCTCCAGGATAGACCACATGGTAGGTCGCAAAGTGAGTCTTAACAAATTCAAAAAAATTGGAATTATTCCATGTTTTCTGATCACAATGGATTAAAATTAGAAATCAATAATAAATGGAACTCTGAAAACTATACAAACTCATGGAAATTATACAAATTCTACTTAACGACATGTGGGTTCAAGAAGAAATTAAACAGGAAATCAAAAAATATCTTGAAAATAATGACACATCTTACCAAAACCTGTGGGATACTGCAAAAGAGTTTTAAGGGGGAAATTTACTGCATTAAATGCTTACTTCAGAAGAATGGAAAAATGACAAATAAATAACCTAGCACTTCACCTTAAAGATCTAGAAAAACAAGAACAATTCAAACCTAAAGTTAGTAGATGGAAAGAAATAATTAAGATCAGAGCAGAACTAAATGGAAGAGAAACACAAAAAACAATACAAAAGATCAATGAAACAAAAAGCTGGTTCTTCGAAACGATTAATAAAATCGACAAACCTTTAACAAGACGAAGAAAAGAAGAGAGAAGACCCAAATAACAAAAACTAGAAATAAAAAAGGTGATATTACAACTGACACCTCAGAAATACAAGGAATCATTAGAGACTACTATAAACATCTATATGCCAACAAATTTGAAAATCTGGAGGAAATGTATAAATTTCTGGATTGCATACATGCTACCAAAACTGAGGCAAAAAGATACAGTATAAATTTCTGGATAAAATCTGGAGGAAATGTATAAATTTCTGGATTGCATACATGCTACCAAAACTGAGGCAAAAAGATACAGAAAATCTGAACAGACAATAACAATAAAAGAGATTGAAGCTGTTATCAGAAGGCACCCAACAAAGAAAAGCCCAGGACTGATGGGTTCACTGCAGAGTTCTACCAGATCTTCAAAGAGGAACTGATGCCAATTCTCTATAAACTGTTCCAAAAGATTGAAACAGAGGCCATTCTCCCAAACTCATTCTAAGAGGCAAATATCAACCTGATTCCAAAACCAGACAAAGATGCATCACAAATAGAAAACTACGGGCCAATATCCTTGATGCATATAGATGCAAAAATCCCCAATAAAATACTAGCTAACAGAATACAGCAACACATATAGAAAATTATACACCATGTCAAGTGGGATTCATCCCAGGGATGCAAGGTTTGTTCAACATACACAAATCAATAAATGTGATACACCATGTTAATAAAAGTAAGCAAGCAAAGACAAAAACCACATGATCATCTCTATTGATGCTGAAAAAGCATTTGACAAAATTCAACATCCGTTCATGATAAAGACTCTCTACAAGTTAGACATAGACAGAAAGTAACTCAACATAATTAAAGCCATATACGATAAGCCCACTGCCAATATCATCCTGAATGGATGATAAAAACAGAAACTAGACAAGGATGCCCACTCTCACCACTCCTATTCAACAAAGTGTTGGAAGTACCAGCCAGAGCAATCAGAGAAGAAAAGGAAATAAAGTGCATCCAGATTGGAAAGGAAGAAGTCAAGCTGTCCTTTTTTGCAGATGATATGATCCTATATATTAAACAGACTAAAGCTTCTATTAAAAAACTAGACTTGATAAACAATTTCAACAAACTTGCAAGGTACAAAATCAACACACAAAAATCAGTAGCATTTCTATACTCCACAAGTGAACATGCAGAAAAGATATCAAGAAAGCTAGCTCATTTACAGTAGCCACCAAAAAAATAAAATATTTAGGAATAAAGCTGACCAAGAAAGTGAAAAATCTCTACAAAGAGAACTACAAACCACTGTTGAGAGAAATTAGAGGAGGACACAAGATGGAAAGATATCCCATGCTCTTGGATTGGAAGAATTAACATTGTGCAAATGTCCATATTACCCAATGTGATCTACAAATTCAACGCAATCACCATCAAAATTCCAATAACATTTTTCTCTGAGACGGAAAAAGCTATCCAGACATTTCTACAGAACAACAAAAGACCACACATAGCCAAAGCAATCCTGAGCAAAAAAAATAAAGCTGGTGGCATAACACTACCTGACTTTAAACTATTTTACAAAGCTACAATACCCCCAAGCAGCATGGCACTGGCATAAAAACAGACACACGGATCAATGGAACAGCTTAGAGAACCCAGAAATTAACCCATATGCCTATAGCCATCTGATCTTTGACAAAGGCAGCATGTCTACAGACTGGGGAAGATACTGCCTTTTCAACAAATGGTGCTGGGAAAACTGGATAATCATATGTAGGAGAATGAAGCTAGACCCGTATCTTTCACCATATACCAAAATCAACTCAAAATGGATTAAAGAATTAAATGTACACCCTGAAACAATAAAACTCCTTAAAGAAAACATAGGGAAAATACTTCAGGAAATAGGAGTGGGTACAGAATTCATGAATAGGTCCCAAAAAGCACAGGCAACCAAAAGTAAAATAAATAAATGGGATTATATCAAACTAAAAAACTTCTGCACAGCAAAAGAAACAATCAACAGAGTAAAAAAACAACCAGAGTGGGAGAAAATATTTGCTAAATATACATCTGAAAAAGGATTAATATCCAGAATATACAAGGAACTCAAACAACTTTACAACAAAAAAACAAATAACCCAGTTAAAAAATGGGCAAAGGAGCTGAACAGACATTTCTCGAAGGAAGATATACAAATGGTCAACAGACACATGAAAAAGTGCTCAATATCACTCAACATCCCAGATATGCAAATCAAACCCACACTGAGATACCATCTCACTCCAGTTAGGATAGCTAACATCCAAAGACTGAGAACGATAAGTGTTGGAGAGGTTGCAGAGAAAAAGGAACTCTCATCCACTGTTAGTGGGGCTGCAAAATGGTGCAGCCTTTATGGAAAATGATATGGAGGTTCCTCAAAAAATTACAAATAGATCTACCATATGACCCAGTGACTCCACTGCTGGGAATATACCCAGAAGAATGGAAATCATCATGCTGAAGGAATACCTGTACTCCAGTGTTTATTGTAGCTCTATATACAATAGCCAAGAGCTGGAACCAGCCCAGATGTCCATCATCTGATGAGTGGATAAGGAAACTGTGGTACATCTACACAATGGGATACTACTCTCCTATAAAAAAGAACGAAATACTACCATTCGCAACAACATGAATGGACTTAGAGAAAATTATATTAAGTGAAACAAGTCAGGCACAGAAAGAGAAATACCACATGTTCTCACCTGTTTGTGGAGGCTAAAAATAAACAAACACACAAACAAATAAAGGGTGGGGGGAAGAAGACAGAATAACCACAAAAATTCCTTGAACTATTCAAGCCAAGTGCACAGATATGATGCGGGGGGGAGTGGACAGGAATGGGTAAAGGGGCATGAAAATCAAGTACAATGTATTTTGAGAAGTAAAATTAAATTAAAAAAAAAAACTGGACACCATAATAAATTATCTTCCTTATAAAAACAAACCCCTCACACAATTTACTCTTTACCTTTGAGACGGACTTATCACTGAGGAAACTTCTGAGGGTAGGAACCACACATT
>NW_007733944.1:33197-34691 GCF_000696425.1 Galeopterus variegatus
GCGATCCCATTGCTGGTCCCGGTCCGGTACGGGCGCGACACTGAGGGTTGTGATCCGTTGCCGGACACGAAAAAAGACAAAAAGGAAAAAGAAAAAAAAGAAATTTAAAGAACTGGACATGACTTGAATTTCCATTACTAAGTCAGTTAAAAAACAAAGGTCAAGAGCTACAGATTAACATGAGAAGATTCATATTTTCAAATTCAGTTTTGCCCTCTCTTCCAATTTAAAATGACTAACCTTTTGAAGAATAACAAATGTGGAAACAGATTTGAGTGTCAAAAAGGTAATAAACTATTCTTTTAAACTTCACATTTCAAATATATTAAAAGCAAAAATAATTGGCTTTTTGAGTAAAATGTCTGAATGCAAAGTTGTTTCTAAAAACAATGTAAGACAAATATTATCTTAAATATAAAAAACTGGCAATCAAATATTCTGTAAGTGTGATTTAGGTAACTTAGTGAAATAGTATTCAAAAATACTAGTAAAGCAGAAAAGAGTACACAACCAGAGTATCAGTTCTTCATATTTCTGGTATTGAAAAAATATAAAATGGAATTATTAAATATTAAAAAAAGAGAATATCATTAAGAAAATATGGAACAGCAAGATTTTTTTCTTTAATTGTTACTTCTCTGGGCACAAATGAGTAGTATGTGAGCAGAATTTATTTGGTTCTAAGTTTATTCTTTCTATACCTGTAAATCCTCCAAGACAAAACTCCTTTCTCATAAATGTTTATTAGTGGAGAATAACCATAACATCACTTCATCAAAACTATGAATGCCATGTTACCTAATATTTATCCTATGAGTCAATACTCGTTATTTGCAGTGGCTATTGTAATTAGTGAATACTGCACCATTTCTTAAGAGCAGTGCTTAAGAGGAAATATAGCGTCAGGTTCCTGGGAGCCTCTGGTGCCCAACATTTTCATCAACTGATCAGTACTTATTCTGGTTTTATGGGTGTTTCTGTTGAAGACACCTTACTTATTATATATTGTTGATTCATTAACATTAAACTCAGGGCCAACAGCACTATAAGCCTTAACAAAAACTTATCTAACACAAACTTACTTAAAGCCATTTAGCTATTCCGTGGCAGAATGGGAATTTGAACTCAAATCTGCTTGGTTTTCTAAAGCCTGTGCATCTTACGCTAAAATATAACTTTCTGGTACACAAGATAAACCTTGGGCTCTAAAAGGCATGATATGAATATATCAAATGCTTTAAACCTGCTTTAAGTGAGTGTTCCAAGATGTTGCTTAATATGTAAAAGTCAGAAAATTTTAACAACCCCCCCGCCCCTCTCCAAAAGCAGAGATTTGTCAAAAGACTCTCTCCTGAACATGAGACTGTTAATGCGTATTTATTCAACACTTGAGCTTGGGAGAGCCACAACTCCCTGTCACATGACTCTTGATTTGTTAGTTTTGCATGTGCTTTGGTGTTCATATTTCTTTCCCCTATTGTTTTTTTTTTTTTT
>NW_007733944.1:35691-60592 GCF_000696425.1 Galeopterus variegatus
GGAAATGTACATCACACCTAAAAACATAGAAACTAAATGGTTGTGGTAGATAAAATCACATCAATTGTATCTGCTTCAATCATTAACCTGCCAATTGAAACTCCTGATGCTTTGTCTAATAAACCTCTTCATTTTATGGATGAGAACCTGTAAGTCCTAAGAGATGTAAGCAGCTTTCCCACACAATTGAGATGTGAACTCAGTTGCTCTCCAACTTCAAAATCAGTTTTTTTTTAAATCTTTATCCTCAGTGATAAAAAAACAAAGCACCTAAGGAAACACCAGCCATTCTCTATTCAGATTTAATACACTGCACTTCTTTTACAATAAATTATATAATCACTTAATAGACAATTAAATAGGAGGATAGTTATTTTTAAGAGATAAGCCAAAAAGTGTAACAATTAGCAAAAACTGCTGACTGCCTTGGAAGGGGGAGCAGTTACGGGGGGGGCAGGGGAGGGACAATGCATTTGGCTTTGTCTTCAGTGATCAATGAGTTTATTTAACAAAAAGTGTAACAATTAGCAAAAACTGCTGACTGCCTTGGAAGGGGGAGCAGTTCCGGGGGGGGGCAGGGGAGGGACAATGCATTTGGCTTTGTCTTCAGTGATCAATGAGTTTATTTAATCTGACTGATACCACAATGCGCTGGCATTAGTCAATCAACAGAATTTCTTCTTAACAGACACTAGAGTTTGACAAGTATGGCATCATGAGAAATAAGACGGCAAGGAGTTGGTGCTTTTATAGCATCAGTATGCCTCAATTTATAAAATTCTCAGCTCTACAGCAGTTGTTCAATAAATTTCTATAAACTAAGGCAGAAAAATCCAATGCTCTAATTACAACTACTGAACTGAACAAATACTTCCACTGATACTCTCTTATTGCAAGCAACAATTTGTCAACTCCCTATCCTAATATCAACTAAGAATGAGAAAACATAGCTCCTTTATTTTTCCTGAAAACTGAAGAACAGTTTCCAGGTCTATTACATGTTTGAATGGTGATGAAGTGTTTTGTTAGAACTGCTGTCACAACATAGAAAATCTTGAGTATTTTTTGAAAGCTGGGAGTGACCCCTACTCCAAGGCGTTGTAACTTGAATGCCTACAAGGGCCAAATAGATTGCATAGATGTGTGAGGGACCTGGTGTTGAGTGGTAGGAAGTTGTGGAGATTGCAACAAACAGGGAAATGTACATCACACCTAAAAACATAGAAACTAAATGGTTGTGGTAGATAAAATCACATCAATTGTATCTGCTTCAATCATTAACCTGCCAATTGAAACTCCTGATGCTTTGTCTAATAAACCTCTTCATTTTATGGATGAGAACCTGTAAGTCCTAAGAGATGTAAGCAGCTTTCCCACACAATTGAGATGTGAACTCAGTTGCTCTCCAACTTCAAAATCAGTTTTTTTTTAAATCTTTATCCTCAGTGATAAAAAAACAAAGCACCTAAGGAAACACCAGCCATTCTCTATTCAGATTTAATACACTGCACTTCTTTTACAATAAATTATATAATCACTTAATAGACAATTAAATAGGAGGATAGTTATTTTTAAGAGATAAGCCAAAAAGTGTAACAATTAGCAAAAACTGCTGACTGCCTTGGAAGGGGGAGCAGTTACGGGGGGGGCAGGGGAGGGACAATGCATTTGGCTTTGTCTTCAGTGATCAATGAGTTTATTTAATCTGACTGATACCAAAATTACCACTCTATAACTTGTATCCTATGAGTTTCAGAATGAAGACATACTTTGCAGTAGACATTTGCCATATTTACAAATTCCGATCAACTTCCCAGTAGAACTCTTTTGAGATAAACCAACTGATTCGATTTACTAAACAAGTAAAACAAGAAGAATGAAATACTTTAAAACATATTTTCAGCAATTTAAATGGTGATACATTAAAACCATCAATGAAAAGAAAGAATCTACCAACCGGCCAAACACTGCCTAATTAATAAGCCTAATGAATGGATATTTAAGGTTTTATTTATTCAATAAAAATTAAGCAAACTGCAGCAAGATTTCCACCTTTTTTCCCATTCAAAACAAAATATGAGCATCTTCACAACATTCTTAGTCATTAACTCATCTAAAGTGTAAGACATACGTGTAATCCTTAATCTCAACACATAAATCATGATTTTAAAACAGGCCATTTTTCACAAATTTAAAGATATTTCTTAAAATTTAACAAAACTATTTTATATATTTGTAACAAATGCTTAGTAAAGTCCATAATTATGCCAACACTTGTCACTAAAAGAGTTCAGCAGAAAAATGGACTCTTATTCTCCCTCAAATACAAAACCACCTTTTTGTTAGCTTTCTCAGCTAATAATTTCCAAATTGAAATTAGTTTATATGAACAAGTTATGTTATTCATGTAAGCACAGATTTCTATATATGCCAGAATGACTCTTACTTTTAAATGTATTGAGTCACTATCCTTGTAAAACTTTTGTATGCCTTATTTCATCTTTCTCACTTTTCACATGCTCTATTAAAGATTAACCGGAGCTATCACTTTACAAAAATAAAGGGATAAACTATCTATCTATAAAAACTGAAAGATTCCTTTAGCCCAGATATATTCCTGATCATGTCTACCATTTCATGTCAGCTTTCCTTTTGCCCTGAGATCTTACAACTTTTTGTATATAGGTAAGCAGCCCAATTCCCAAAGTACTACTTAACTCAAAGTCATTAACTCAAAGTCATTAAGGTAGCTCTGGCTACCTTAGCAAAGCCCGGAATCTTTGCATACTAATGCAGCTTATAAATTCTGAGGCTACATTTTTTTTTAAAAAAAGACACTTGTATTATACAGAAAGGCATTCCTTTATTCTAAATTGCTAGTAACCACTCTTGCCTCCTACTTCATAAAAGCATACTCATCAATGGATGTATATTTTCATTTTAACTGGATGAACCACTGATGATGTTCATGGATTTTATATTAAGCATAGTCACTTTTCCTAGTTTTAGAAGGTAATGAAAGGATAATACAAATGAGAAGCAGTAGAAAAAAAGGAATTCCTGAATCCACAACTACACACAAATGATTAAAGAATACAATGAAGAAATAAAGCTTCAAAACAGAGATCCGTTAAATATCCAAAATTAACACTGTATGGAAAGCCACAGAATTTCTTCACCCTCTTCAAAAGCTGCAGGAAGTAAATAAAGTCTGTCCTCCATATCTGGACGTTCCACATCCCTGAATTCAACAACAGCAGATAAAAAATATTCAAAAAAACCCCGGCATCTGAACATGTACAGACTTTTTTCCTTGTCATTATTCCCTAAACAATACAGTACATTAACTATTTACACCGCATTTACATTCTATTAGGTATTATAAGTAATCTAGACATAATTTTAAAGTATCTGGGAGGATGTGCATAGGTTCTATTCAAATAATAATGTCATTTTGTAACAAAGAATTGAGCATCCATGGATTTTGGTTACTGCAGGAGGTCCTGGAACCAATGCCCATGAATAGTGTAAATCCATATTTTAAAGAATTGTTATTCTTCTAGAGCTACTATTTGTGACTAAAATAGCACTGAAGAGCATTAAATATCACAGTCAACACCAAATGTCCAAAAAAAAAAAAAAAAAAAAAAATAAAACACAGAATCAAACACCACTCCATGTTAAAACGAAAAGACCTAATAAATATGTCATTAAATCTAAAGTAGGAATTTGTCATTGAAAATAACAGTATGTAAGTAAAACAAACACTGAGGAATTTCTCTTCTGATTCTATTAAAAATCAACACCCAAGTGGTAAAAGCAAAAAAAAAATTTTTTTGCAAATGCTTTTATATTAAGCTTTTGAGTCAAGCAGACTATGATAGCACTAAACTTTAGAAAAAAGGGAAATCAAAAGAGGAAATCTACAACAATGACAAAAACAGAAAAACAACTTATACCATCACCGTAATTTTTTAAAAATTGGCTGATAATAGAGAGAGAAGCTCAGTATATGAAATTCCATGGCACAGAGTGAAAGGACAATGAAATGAAGGCTGAAAATTTAAGCATAATTACATATAAAAACATTTTCTCATATAATAAATCTAAATTTACTTATTTTACTTAATGCATATGGAGACACAGCGTTAAATTCTACCACAAAAATATATTACTATATCATAAGATTTTCTTAGGCAAAACTTGGGTATCAATTCTAACACACTGTATTATGAATAATTATATCAAAATAGTCCATCTCTTTACATATGTGGTTAAAGACCAAACAGTCTAATATCCAAAAATTCTCATAATAAATTAATTAGAAAACTCAGTCTCAGTGTTCTTTTTTAGTCATGTATTAAAAATTCAAATATTTACATAAGTATTTCTGTTCTGATTAGGACAATCACTATATTAAAATGTATTTGCGGGCCGACCCTGTGGCTCACTCGGGAGAGTGCGGCGCTGGGAGCGCAGCGGCGCTCTCGCTGCTGGTTCGGATCTTATATAGGGATGGCCAGTGCACTCACTGGCTGAGTGTGGTGCAGGCGACACCAAGCCAAGGGTTGCAATCCCCTTACCAGTCACAAAAATAAAAGAAAATAAAATGTATTTGCTATGTCTGCATAACAAGTATAAAATTTTTGTTATACATATATAAACATGCAAGTTTTAATTTCCCTGATTAAGATAGAAGTCCTGACCTATCCAATTAATCTTTGGAGAAGACTAAAAATAAAATATATTTTCTAATTGTTATTAGAACTTGAAAATTTGAATTTATTCCTAGAGAAATTAAATTTGATCTAACAGACACACATTGTTTTTTTATAACTGTTACAAACAGACCTCTTCAGTAATTTACCAATCCACCAGTTTTCTTTTGCATTTTTGCCCATATGCATTCACACATTTATATATTACTGAAAGTAACGATATAAAATTGTTTTATGTTTTAAAAAATTTCAACAATCCTGTTTTTCATATTACTTTACTTTTAATATTTATCATATAAAAATATAAATTTGGGTGAAGAATATCTTTAAGCATTCCAAAAATTTCTTAATTATCTCACATATAGGTTATTCTCCCTACTTCTTGCTATTAGAAATAACTACACTTTTTTCTTTCACCTATATTATTTGCTTAGGGTAAATTTTCAAGAAGCGGGACTACCATATCAAAGGATTTTTTTTTTTTATTAGTAGAGAATTTTTGGTGGAAGCCTTCTGTATGCATAAAGTTGCCTAATCAATCTTACAGAAATGCTTTGTTACCTTTTGCTTTTTATTCACCTTTTTTGATAATTAGCAAAGTTTGAATAGAATAAAAATTACATTTATTTTCAAATTCCACAGTATTCTCAAAATTCATTTAAAGAAACAAATTTTAATAGAAAAGGAAAAATCTGTTAGCCTGACTGAGGTTATTTATAAACTGATAAAGTAATGATTGTCTTCCAGGGTCCACCTCTCCTCAACTAAAACAAAACCAACAAAAACAGACCCTTTGGCTCTTCCTCACTTCACAGAAACAGTCCAATATAAAATGTCTGGTACATTCCCCAAGCAGTTCCCTTAGGTACCCAGACTTTTAAAACTTCTACAGCTGCAATTTTTATTTAAAATTAAATGAGAGTGGAGAAGAGGGAGAGATTGTTAAAGAAAAGATGACAGCCATTTGCTCTCCCCTTCACAGTGAGGTGAAGAATGAGGATGCAGAATTGCATTTTTTAAAGATTTATAATATTTATTTATTTATTTAAAGTAATTGTCTCAAACCTTGACTCCATTTCTCTAATACAATACTTGTATTAGAAAATATAAGGATATGAACTTCAATAAGATATTCTATCTATCCTCTATTCTAAAAGAATCATTGATATTAGAGGAGGTTATTCTCTACTGAGAGAATCACCAAATGGCACAGTATTAAGTCAGCTTGAGTCCATCAGTGTTTCTATAAAAATGACATGGCCAAGCCATTAAAGTGACAAAACTTACATTTCTTAAAGAAGGCAGATTTTTATGGAAATGAATCATGTAGCCTGTATATGCAACCAAATGCCAGTTCAGCAAATTCAGAAGAACTAGACTCAAAGTTAAGTGGTAAATGTCTTAACATACACAATTTCACAGGGCTCCTTTATTACTGAGACATTATTATGAAAATCTATTTCTTTCTGTAACTACTGACAAGGTTTCTGGCATAGATTCAGTACAAAAGCATCCATAATCATGGAACCATTTAAAAGTAGTCTTTTAAACATTGAAGCCCAATAAGATTTACCATAAAAAGGAAAAAGAAAGTTCAAAAATAAATGAGACAAAAAGAGAAACTTTTTTTTATCCTATGTAAATAGTCAATCGGTCCAATTACTTGTCATACTTCTCGAACTGCCATGACTAGAAGGGACTAATAACAGAGATGGATGAGAAATGATATAGTGGCACTGCCACTTGGCTGATCTGACTATATCAGTGGAGACCAGCATCACAAGAAGTGGTAGCTGTATTTAGAAGGGACATGAATACCAATTACTGAAAGGAAACTGTTTTACAAACCAAACCAACCTTAAACTACAGATGAAATTAATAATACAATTAAAATCTTGATAAATCAAGCATTCTACTATAAAACCTTCAAAGCACAAAGCCATAAATCTTAGTTTTTAAAAACTAATTTTAATCCATCATTTGCTTCTTAAAAAAGAAAAGTTTCATTAAATACACCCAGTATTCTTTTTTAACTTTTTATTTTGAAATAATTATAGGAGGTTGCAAAGAAATGTACAGAGAAGTCTAATGTACCCTTTCTCCAGTGTCCAATGTTAACATCTTATATAACTATAGCACAATACCAACAAATTGACTGCTACAATCCACAGAGCTAATTCAGATTTCACCAATTATAAACACGCTCATTTCTGTGTGTGTGTGTGTGTGTGTATGCAGAGCTATGTAATTTTATCACATGTAGCCTTGTGTAAGGTAACCACCACTATGATAAAGAAACTCAACTGTATCATCATAAGACTCCCTGTGTTACTCCTTTGTAGCCACTAATCTTTGTGTATGCAGAGCTATGTAATTTTATCACATGTAGCCTTGTGTAAGGTAACCACCACTATGATCAAGAAACTCAACTGTATCATCATAAGACTCCCTGTGTTACTCCTTTGTAGCCACTAATCTTTTCTCAAAAATTAGATTTAAAAAACTGTCCTATTTTAGCCATCATATCGAAAGTAGGTACTTTATCTGTTGAGGAGTAGGAAGTAACTGTGTGTGGGCTTTCTTTTTATTTTAAGTCCTAAATGAATCCAAGGTTAAGAAAAACAAACAAGTGACAGCAGGGAAGGAGAAAGGCAGCTCTGAAGGTGGTGGCATGTGATCACCAAAGAGAAGTGGGGAATAAAGACACATTTCCAGTGGAGGCTGAGAGAATAATGGGTGGGGGTGGTCCCCAAATCAAGTAGTACAAGACAGTCTAAATATCCCAACAGCTGCCTAAAAATACTGGATTAGCTAAGAGAGCAAAAGGGTGTTAACGCAAGTAATATTTTGCAAATCGTTTTGGGAAAGCAATAAACTACTCTCATTTCATAGACCTGTCATGCAGTATATTTAAAACTTGTTTATTAAGGTAAATATATCATTAACAGTAATAGAGATTGCTAGGGCTTGAAAATCTACTACATATTCCATTTGGTCTTTATTAAAATAGTTGGCATTATTTTTAAAAAAGAAAGAAAAATAAACCACTTTAAAACCAGAACATATTTGCAGACATTTACTAAGAACATCAAAATGATACCATTTAACAAGAGAAGATTTTCTGAAATGTAGTGACTAATGAGAGGTAAGAAAATTAGCACAAGTTCCTTAAATAATTATGGGCAGTAATGCACAAAAGAAAAATTAAACTAGTTTAATTCATTATGTAATTCTCCCAAATCCATTACTTACATTCAAATTTTAGGATCCAGCAGCCATTCAGAATCCCAAGCATACACTTCAGGGTACTTTGAACTGTGTCACCAGGAACAATGACATGAGTTACTAGAATACAAAAATGCAGTAAGAGAAATTGAGAAATAAACCAAAATAATTCTTTAACCAGCCAGTTAGTTTATGTTTTATAAATTTATATCTGAATTTTTTTCCCAAAGGCAGCAATTTTTACATTTAAGTATATGACCTGTTTTATTTATTATCATTCTCTAACCTGCCATCAACATGAAAAATCAGATCATAAGCCATATATCTTAAAGTCACATTAGGAAACACAAATTTGTCTTTTATTTTCAAATTATAACAGGAATTATGGCATTACATTGTAATACAATTTATTTGTCATTAAAATTCATAAATCTGTTCTTCTGGCAGTTCTGTCCTAAAATATGTGCAAAGCTTTAAACTTTGTGTTTCCTAACTACATTAAGCCTATAAGTAATTTATTACTGTAAAAATATTTTAGATTTATTATAAGATGCAAAGAATATAGCCATATCCTAATGGTTACAACATATAAATTATTAAAGGGAGTTCTCCAAACGGATTACCTATTTAAAAAATATCGACCCCACCCTCCCCCCACAAATCCTCACCTGTACTGTCAAACTCAGCACATTTTTTAGCCTTAAGAATTGCTGTAAGCTCACTGAGCATTTTCTGTTGTTCTGAAGAAAGCCCACTGCCTATAAGTACAAGAGGTCCATCCCTACGCTGCCCGGTGTTCATCTGTTAATGAAAAAGGAGATGCCACAGCATTATAAACATTTAAGGACTACAGAAAGTCATTAAACAGACCTTCACATGATTCAAGCTTGAATTTCATTACTTTGCTTACTCTGATAATTCTCAATAATTTGTATCAAATCTGCACTCAGAGCTTTGATGCTCAATGTATTTGAATAATTATTTTTCTATTTCTTTATTTTCCCCCAAGAAAACATTAGTTGGAATAGAACTCCATACCCACAGCATCTTTTTCCCTTGATTCTAAACTGGGTCTCTCCAGGGTTTTACAACTTAATTCTGTCACCAATAAGCCTCACCCCACCAAAGTAACCCAAAACATCCACTTAAGATGACCAATTCTCTACCCTCCTCCACTAACTTATTTAGTTTAGCTCCTCTAAGTTTAACTTATCCCAATAGTTAAACTCAAACTTGGCCTGTTTAGTTTAAACTGACATTATCTGAAAAATCAAAGAACTCTAAAATTTCTAGAACAGCCCTGACCCCAAAGGTAGAAAACAAACTTCTATCATCAAAGAAGTTAATCTCTCAAAAACCAAGAAAAAATGAAAACAGACAAGAGGATTCAAAAGTTAGAAGATCAGATCTACAAACAGAAATCCATACAGCTCACAAAAAGGAAAGAAGTACTCTAAGATTAATTTTTTATCTTAATATCTACATTTAGAAGACAAAAAAGACAAAATAAATAGAAGGCACCGGTAGACAGAAGTAAAGATTAGAGATGAAAGATTCAAAGAACCAATGGGACAGTAGCTAAATAGCAGCCAACAGAAATGTAACAAATGGAATTTGAATGAGAGTTAGCCAAAAGCTATCTGATAAAAGAGAAGCAATGATCCAGCAAAGAAAAAGTCATTAAGCACTACTGTATTAAAGGATAAAAAGCCACACATAATACTGTCATTTTCAAGCACAGACAGAGGCCTGCATATGAATATGAGTACATATATATACAGAATAGCTAGGCTTTCAAAAGCTCCAAAGAACACAAGGGAAACACTGAAGGAATGACCACCAGTATAGTTCAGCAAATAGACGGGAGAGAGTTGATATTTAAATATCCACTTCACATATCAGAGTGGTGTTAATTCATTCAGTCCGAGGTCCTACATATATTACTTGTAAATCATTGATTACACCTATAAACAGATTGATCTCAATATACATTAAATATACTAGAGTCCGCTATAAAGTATATAAAACTTTTTTTTTTTTAAAAGATTTCCATAAGTGTTTTTAAATGATAGGATTCAGCACCTAAAAATTCAACTACCGGAATTACTTATTCTTCTAGGAATCGGGTAGCAAAGGTTTTACTGGACATGCTACATATGCCCATACACATATTTACAGTCACATTTCTGTGTATGTATCTTTCCTAGACACTAAATTATAAGGTGATGTAACCATGTCTAACCTAAATGCTGTAAACACACCATAACATGAAAATAACTTAGCATGTTTTAGGAATTATTCAATTACTATATGATGATATTAAAAAACAGTATTTCGAAAAGTCTTGCCGGTTATACAAATAAGTGCCATAAAAAATAGCTCTAAATAGAAAACATTACTTCTCAATTTATATAACTACACTTCAGCTAAATTAGTTCTCTGCACAAAATACAAGAGTGAAAGATATCATTTCTAAATATTGTATATGATACTATTTCCACCAACCCAAGGAAAGCAACTGGGTCAAGCATTTTCCTATCATAGTTTTTTAATTTGCATAAAAAATAGAAACTAGCACTAATTTCTCACAGTTAAGGAATGCTATAATAAACATAAAGCAAACAGCTGCCAAAACCACATGTCTAATTTGGGATGGGGTGGGGGCTAGGGATGTGATATGAATAAGCAGAGGTGTCAGAACCATGAAGCTAAAGAAAGGTTCAAAAAACATTCCAAGAGTACATAAAGCAAACAGCTGCCAAAACCACATGTCTAATTTGGGATGGGGTGGGGGCTAGGGATGTGATTTGAATAAGCAGAGGTGTCAGAACCATGAAGCTAAAGAAAGGTTCAAAAAACATTCCAAGAGTTCCATACTCTGACTTTATAGATAAGATATTATGTTCACTGGCATTAAGTAAACTCTTACTTAAAGAATAACTAAATATGGTACTTTATTATTCTTAACAAGTAACAAACATGAGGTTAAAAATTCTGGAAAAAATAAAAAGAATAAACATACTGCTCAAAAGGGATTAACGGCAGAAAAATCCCAAAATGAACATGGTAAGCAGCTTTCTAAGAATTTAAGATTACAGGTTGCTTCTCAAATTTAAAGCAGTGCTTTCCAATAGCCATTAATCTTTACTTAAACAAAAGTTCTAAATGGGATATAGAACCCCACCTAATTATCACCCCTTCCCTTTTACATGATATTCCCTGAAGCAGCTCCTCAGAATTGGAAATCACAGACTTAAAGGATTCCAGACTCAGGTGCCAACCACCTGTGCTTGTTTCAGGGACATGCATAGATCAAACAGGACACTCCAGTGCTCATTCACGCAGTCAACATGCACTTGCCGAGCACTCAGCTATTTGTCAGACACCGTTCTTGATGCCAGGGCTATTATAGTAAACAAAGAGTTGGTTCCTGCCCTCAAGGAGTTTATTCTCCAGTTGAGAGGGAAATATATATATATTTCCAGATGACAAGTGGTGTGGTAAAACAAAGCAGGGAAGGTGGCTAAGCAGCACTGGGAGGTTGCTACCGAATAGACACTGGCACAAGATGCCTCTCTTTTAAGACTACACCGGAGGTGAGTCTGAACGGCGTAAGAAAGCAGACCCTGGGGAACATCTGGCTCCCCACGTTTGTTCCTAGTAGAGCAAAGAGCTAGTGCTGAGGACCTGAAAGGGGAGCATGTCTGGTGGACTCAAGACACAGCAAGATGGATCATGTGGCTGAAAAAGAGTGAGTGAAGAGGAGTTTGGTAGTGATGGGGAAGGTAGGTCCCAGAGTGTACACCTCAAGGATTGCACTGAAAGCAGCTCCCCTTTCAACTTAGAAGGTCTTGATGTCATTCCTTATCTTTTCCTTAGCTAAATATCAACCATTATGACAGTGAATAATGATACTCATAAGCCATGTCCATATGACATGCAGAACGTATAGTTTTCTTACATTTAATAAAAATCCTTCTCTTCTCAAGAGCATTATCATCCTCAGACTCCAAGAATACCATAAAGATATCTTTATTTCTGACATGTTTAAAATAATCTTTATCCAACTTTTACAGAAAAGGAACATTGGCAAATGACAACTTAGTTATGCTATGTTCTGCAAGGAGAATTCAAGTACAAATGAATAAAATACATATCAATTTATAGTTGCTAAGTATGGTGGGACTGAATGAGTTACTAACCTAAGACTTAAGAAAGTTCTAAGTAGTTCATTAAAAAAAATTGTTATGGCTGGTTAATAATCCTGGGCAATTCACAACCTCTCTAGGTCTCAGTTTTCTCATTTGTAAAATGAGAAAATTAAACTGCTGACCTCCAGGTTCTCTTCCAGTTCACTACCAAAACTATAGTTTGGAGCACATTTATGAGGCTGAAGTCTAAAGCAGGAGATAAAGGGTTTCCAAGGTATAAAAGTAACTACAGCCCATAATAGCACCCATGACCGCATCAAATTGTTAACTACCTTAGGCTACCCTCCTTATCTTAAATGACACCAATCCCTACTCCACTGCCCTTACTAGACAAGAAGTCTCCTGTGAAGAGCCCTTGACCTCAGCTCATCCCTTTCTCTTATTTTCCCACATCTGAGCAGTCACTAAAATACACTGAGCCTACAACTCTCCATCTAAAACCCCTCTTCTCTCCATCCTCACATCACTGCCACCACCTGAAATTCCAGTCTTGACCATTTCACACCTGGACTCTACTACAGCAGCCTCCCAGTCAGCCTTCAGTCTCTTCTCACTTCCAACTATCCTCCAGACAGTCCCATTTCAGCTAAAAACTCACTGAAGGTGCCCCATTAAGTCTAAACTCGTTATCAGGGAATTCAAGACCTTTCACAATCTGATCCCAACCTAGCTCTTTACCCTGAATTCTCTTACACACCTCATACTCCTCTCACACTGAAGTCTACAGTTTCTCAAATTTCTAAGGTCCTTTATGCCTCCTTGTCTCTCTCTGAGCAGCTGCTGCTTCGATTTGGACAGGCATCCCCACTTTGTATACCTGATTTCAGTAGGCAATGTTTACTATCCACTCAAAATCCATTCCTCACTTCCTCCACACAAACAGAAGCCCAATTTTGTTCAGGTACGCACCCTTTAAAGACTAACACTATTTCTAGAACCAGCGTATGTAAAAGCCAATTTGTGAGCAGTTCTGACCAATAAGACATAGACGAATTCCATGGCAAGAGTTCTGGGAAAGGCTTCAGTGCCTCTTTTTGAGCTAGCCACTACCACATCTGAAAAGGCGGCAATCATCTCATAACCACTAAAGGGGGATTAGTGGGAACAGAGTCAGCAAACTGAGGATGGCAAAGTAAAAAACCAGAAAGCATTTGGGTCCTTGGTGCAGCCACTAATAACTGAATTAACCAAATGCAGAGACAGTCCACATTCGGATTATCTTTATATAAGATAATCAATTGTCCTTAAGCATTTGAGAGAAGGTTTTCTGTTATTTGCAGCCAACAGCATTCTACTAAATATCTTGCTAAAACTTTTACCCTTAAAGACTCAGACCCTTTCTCTGTCAGCTTCTCTGTGAAGTTCTCCCCAATACCTCCTGATGTTAGCTTTGTCCTTTTCTATAATTCTATTGTACATTTTCATGGCATCTGTTATAAATTTATTACAATGTGTAGTATAACTTTTTACATCTGTATTCCCCACTAAGCTATGGGTTCCTAAGGAGTAGACATTCTTTCTACTTTATCTCTAGCTTGTACCTCTCTGCTAAGCTCCAGACTCATATCCAAATACTCAGTCAACATGTCCTCGATGTCTTATAGACATAAAACTGGCATACAAAATTACTGATTTCCTTCCCCACGGCAGCAAATGGCACCACCATCTACTTCATTGCTATGGTCATACTAATTCCACTCTTTCCCACATCTCATATATAACCCACCGGAAAGTCCTATTGATATTAACTCAAAAATATATAATAAACCTCATTACTTCTCACAATCTCCACTGCTACTACCTTAATCCAGGTCACGATAGCATCCCTCTTCTGTCACAATGACACAGTAATAAGTGTTCTCTCTGCTTCCACTCTTGCCCCCACCCCCACAGTCCCTTTTTCACAAAGCAGCCAAAGTGAGCTCTCTACAGCAAAAATCAAATCATGTACTTCCCTTGCTTTATGTCCTTTCAATGGTTTCCCATTACTCTTATATACTCTCTGGTTTCCAGCAATAATGAACTTCTTTCCAACATTCAAACATGCCAAACTCATCCACTGAAGAACCTATGTACTTGTGTCTTCCAGATGGTCACCTGGATGCCTCTTCCCTGAATTCAGGTTTTAAGTCAACTCCAAACTTTAAAGGCCCTCATTGACCCTAGCTAAAGCAGTGCCTTTTCAGGAGCCCACCACCCTCACCCAATTACACTCTACAAAATCTTCAAAGCACTCATTTGTAAGTTCCTGACATTATTTCATTTATATTAGTTTACATATTTATAGTCTGTCTCTTTCCTATCTCTCAATGGAAGGTAAGATCCTTGACAATAAGAGTTCTATCAGTCACATTCATTGTGTGAATGCTGCCTAAAATATGAGGGGGCTCAGTAAGTATTTTTTGATAGTCTTATTCTGATTATGTCTTTGAATCCACAGCAGCTAATACTCAGGAAGTGCTCAATAATTGTTTGGTGAATGAAAGCAATTTGCTAACTGGAAATTTTTCCATTATGTTCCTTTCATAACCAATTTCAATAAAAGATATAAATGTCCCAAAGCTAAACCCATACTTACAACCAAGCCATGGCTAGTTGAGGATGATTCATTCTTCTCTGGGAGCAGCAACAGTGATTTCATATTTTCATTGTCTGTATAATCCACAGGCCGCAGACCAAATATGTTACTGGTAAAACAAGTACAGATGGGTTTAAGTAAATAAAATGTGTGACTTGATTCTTAACTAAATGGATGCACTGGTGGAATAATTTTCTCAATGTCCCTACTAATACACAATTTGAACTAAAATAAATGACTCAAAACTCACATTAGGCATAAAGACTTAGTATCAAAAGCTGCTGAATTCAATGGAGAAAAGATATAAAACTTCAATTTGCTAGCACATCATTATAGGGAGTATTTTTAATTGAATATACCATTACTTATATATGAATTTTCTCACAACTCTGTACTCTTCTGTATTCATATTCATATTTTAAAATATGGCTTCACAATCATTAATCACTATGGAAGAGATTCTTTCAAATGCAAATAAAAATCATTTACTACAGCTATTATAGGCTCTATAGTCTATATAAACAAATACAAAATTAGATAAATTCACAAGACAGGCATTTAGATACACTAGAAGGAAAACTATGCCACATCATAAACAATTTAATAAGCAGTCAAGAGGGCAATTTAAAAATTAATTTTAATATGTATATATACTATAATCTATAATAATCTCAGCTGCTGCTGAGCAAACTAGTATGGTTCAGAGAACAATCCGATGCAGACTTTTCAGCATATACTAATTCATGTCACAGAATGTTACACTGGAAGAGATCACAATGTGACCCTGTTACTTTATAGACAAAAAAAATAAATAAAAGAGAGAGAGGAACAGGTTCCAATGACTTGACTAAGGTCATATTCTCCTGGTTCATTCCAATAATATTAAATATTTCCCATCTGTAGACTTTAGATTACAACTAATCTGTTAAAACTATAGGACTTTTGTCTACTGTTCCCTTTCTTTACAAAAATTCCAAAACATGATTTTAACATGTTATACTATGGCAGTAAGTTCTCAAAATGAGCATTTTTTTGATAATCTTTTATAGTTTAAGATTATATACATATAATGGGCATTAAAGTTCATGTGAAAATACAATGTGTCAAACAGGATATAAAATCATAAACATGGTACAATACCAATTTTGTAAATTGTACTGAATGTACAGAAAAAGATCCAGAAGGAAACAAAGAGACACATTAGGGGAAAAGGAAGGAGGAAGATGTCAACTTTGATGCTGCACCGAGGTCATGTGGATGAGGAACACATGCGTCTACTGAGTTTAGAGACCTTGATGAAAGTTGTTTTGATAGCATAGTGGGAAAAGAAAGCTAGTGGATTAAGATAAGAAATAAACCACATCAAATGTTTCTCTAATGATTGCTAGTCACAAATATCAGGTTCAGTCCCTTTTTCTTCTTTGGACGGTGCTGGATAAACACTGACAAGTTTGTATTCTCAGATTCCCCTTTATACCCAGGTCCCATATCGTGTAAACTTCCCCTGACAATAGTCTTTCTCCAGCCACTGTATAATGCAATCAATTGTATTTCAGCTTTCTGATTTACAACAAAATGACACAAGTCCCTGTTTACATTTAGTGCAGACAATCTTAGGGTATGGCAAAAGAATCTCATCCACTAGACTTGATACCTCCCAATTTCATTCTCTAAATTATTATGCTCACGTACCAAGTACACACTCTTCTCACACACATGCACTATGATAATCAAAAAACTGAAATCTGAGTTCAAGAATCAATATTCTAAGTCTTAAACCACCAAGTGCAAAAATGAATAAATAGCAACAAAAAAAAGTCACACTATATGCCATCCAAAAATCACTGCACACATAAGGGCTTTTTAACAAAGACAAACACAGACTTTACACCTCAAAGAAATAAAATGTAAGAGCCCAATCAAGCGCACATTAATGCATTCCAACTGGATGACAATAGCATAGCTATTTTGCACAAATATGAACAGAAGTCCACTATAACAACATGAAAAAATGTTAAGTGATAGTACTTCTCATAGTACGTATCACCATCAGCTATTGAGGACTTTAAACCAAAAAATAACCAATAAAACAATGGTCTGAACCAGTAAGAAGCTTTTGCATTCCAAAGTGCTACATAAAATGACAAGCAGGAATCTAATTTACATTTAGGGTGCTTCCTACACAAAGCTTACAATCTCATATGGTCCTAAAAACATGTGGTTTCTCCATTTGGATTATGGATGGCTTCTGCTTATAAACAATTCACTAAACTCTTAGCCCTCCTGTATGGCTAATGAACTGGAGAATGGCACATCATGAATGCTGCAGATGGAAAGATAATCAGTTACACCCATCCTGCCTCATGGGACATGGAGCCTACTAAATCCTATCATAGTGTTTCTACTTTGTTATCAATAACCAAAATTTGGAGTTAGACACAAGTTTACATGTGGCACCTTCAAAAAACCAAAGCAAGAGAAGATGGGGTATTTGTAAGATTTCTTCTGTATGATTTGGGCACAAAAAAGTGTGCTTTCTTCCATTAATGGAAAAAATTTGAACTACAATTTGAAATACATTTGAAAGGACTAATACTTTTCTTACAGTGTGAAAAATCAATTTTAAACGCACATAATTAGATTTATTCTCTTTGTAAAAAATAGGTACCACATGGATGAAAACTCACATGCTGTCACATACATCAGGGACAATCAATGTGACTAATTAGTAATTGAAGACAGTAATAAATCAGTTATTCTCCGTTACTACATAGAAAAGGTTTTTTTTAGATTTACTGCTATATCATGAACTCAAGATAGACATCAATAATTTAATTTGCTATTTTATTAGAATGGGTTACCAAGAAAGCTTATAGAATGATTTTTTCTAAATACAAATGTTCCACAACTTACAATATGGTTACATCCCAATAGAACCATCACAAGTTGAAAGTACTGTGAAGCAACTTAAAATATTTTCAACTTACAACCCCATCACAAGTAGAGGAGCTATTGCTTTTGAACCATTGTTAAGTCGGGCACCGTCTGTATACTTATATATAGTATGTTCTCTATTTTCTATAATAATTTAATCTAAAGTCTTAACACTCAAACTAGGTATTTCGAAGGGAAATAAAAGACGTGGAAAACACTGTCCTTGCCTATATTCCTACTGAGGACAAACGCTCACTTGACAAATAAGTATCAAACTGATGAAGTATAAACCAAAGCATAGTAATGAGGTGAACTGTGAGACGGTTTCAAAGGACACAAAACATGCACACTGGCAAACAGAAGGGCCCTGAGCTTAGGGCTAGAGCCTGGAATATGGTGGATGAATGCGAAGGGCCTGTGCAGGGATTAGAAGCGACATAACTGCTAAACTGTGCAAAACTAATAGAAGAAAGTCTTCCATCAAGCTAAACAATCTAAGCACTGTGTGCTCTTGTGTTGGAGCCAAATACAATACAAAAAACTGATGAAATAATCAGGCATAAAGAAATGAACATTAGGGACAAAGACAGTACGTAGCTGTGAAAATGGAAAGGCACACATGACTGCTAGTTAAATTATATGGGTCAATGCAACACCAATATAATTAAAGCTGTTTTCAAAATACAGGAAACATCAACATGGTAACTTCTGAGTTTACATGTAGAAAATAACTATATTAATACCCTTCATATGCACCGCTTTTGACAGTTCAGTACTTTTAATGCCCTATCAAAGAAAGTCTCTTACAATTCAATGAATTCCAAATGATTATACACAGGTAATATATTTTATCCATACTGAATCCTAAAAAATGTATTTTTTTCTGGTTGAAAAATTTTACATGATTTTTGACCAAGAGGATACATCTTTTTGATTCTAATTTTTTTTCTGTTCCTTCGCAACACAATACTTTGGCAGATATTACCACTTTTTTCCCCTCTAATGAATTCCTGCCGTATTCCTTTATCTGTGATTTAAAAGTCATAATTTGGAAAATATATTTCATATGAAACCTTTGAAGATATGACTGAAGATTTTAAATTTTAAAACCTTGACAGAAGATCTAAGTGTTCATAATTCATTGCTTTCTGGTATCTAAAAGCTAGTAAGAAATAGGGGATGATCACTGCTACTGATATAAAGGCACACCTCGTTTTACTGTGCTTCGCTTTATTGCACTTGGCGAATATTGCATTTTTTACAAATTGAAGGTTTGTGGCAACTCTGCATTGTACAAGTCTATTAGGGCCATTTTCCCCAAAATCATGTGCTCACTTGTGTCTCTGTCACATTTTGATAATCATCTCAATACTGCAAACTTTTTCATTTTTATTGTATCTGTTACAGTGATCTGTGATCAGTAATCTTTGATGTTATTTATTATTTTGGGGTAACATGAATCACATCCACATAAAATGGCAAACTTAATCAATAACTGTTGTATATGTTCTGACTGCTCTGCTGACCAAACATTCTGTCTCTGTCTCTCTCCCTCTCCTCGGGGCTCCCTATTCCCTGAGACACAATATTGAAATCAAGCCAATTAATAACCCTACAAAGGCTTCTGAGTGTTCAAGTGAAAGGAAGAGCTTCATGTCTTTCACTTTACATCAAGGCTAGAAATGATTAAGCTTAGTGAGGAAGGCATGTCGAAAGCCAAGACAGGCCAAAAGCTAGGCCTCTTGTACCAAAGTTAGCCACACTATGAATGCAAAGGAAGAGTCCTCAAAGGAAATTAAAAATTCTACTTTAGTGAACACATGAATGATAAGAAAGAAAAACATCCTTATTGCTGATATGGAAAAAGTTTTAGTGGTCTAGATAGAAGGTCAAACCAGCCACAACATTCCTTTAAGCCAAAGCCTAATCCAGAGCGAGGTCCTTCAATTCTATGAAGAGAGGTGAGGACATCGCAAAAGAAAAGTATGAAGCTCGCAGGGGTTGGTTCATGAAGTTTAAGAAGCTGCTTCCATAACATAAAAGTGCAAGATGAAGCAGCGCGTGCTGATGTAGAAGCTGAAGCAATTATCCAGAAGTTCTTGCTAAGCTAATTGAGGAAGGTAGCTACATTAAACAACATATTTTCAACGCAGATAAAACTGCCTTGAACTGGAAGAAAGTATCATCTAGGACTTTCATAGCTAGAGAAAAGAGGTCAATGCCTGGCTTCAAATCTTCAAAGGACAGGCTGATTCTCTTGGTAGGGGCTAATGCCAATGCTTTTAAGTTGAAGCCAATGCTCACTCACCATTCCAAAAATCCTAGGACCCTTAAGAATTATGCTAAATCTACTCCACCTGTGCTCTGTAAATGGAAAAACAAAGCCTGGATGACAGAACATCTGTTTACAGCACAGTTTATTGAAAATTTTATGCCTACTGTTGAGACCTATTGCTCAGAAAAAAAAGATTCCTTTCAAATATTACTGCTCATTGACACCAGGAGCACTGATGGAGATCTACAAGGAGATTCACGTTATTTTCATGCCTGCCAACACAACATCAATTCTGCAGCCCATGGATCAAGTAGTAATTTCGACTTTCAAGTCTTATTATTTAAGAAATACATTCCATAAGGCTATAGCTGCCATAGATAGTGATTCCTTTGAGAATTCTGAGCAAAGTAAATTGAAAACCTTCGGGAAAAGGATTCACCATAATAGATGTCATTAAGAACATTTGTGATTCGTGGTTAGGAGGTCAAAATATCAACATTAACAGGAGTTTGGAAGAAGTAGATTCCAACCCACATGGAGGTCTTTCAGAGGTTCAAGACTTCAGTGGATGAAGTAACTAAAGATGGAGCAGAAATAGCAAGAGAACTAGAATTAGAAATGGAGCCTGAAGATGTGACTTTATTGCTGCCATCTTGTGATAAAACTTTAACAGATGAGGAGTCGCTTCTTTTGGATGAGCAAAGAAAGTGTTTTCTTCAGATGGAAACTACTCCTGGTGAGGATGAAATAAACATTGTTGAAATGACAACAAAGATCTAGAATATGACATAAACTTAATTGATAAAGCAGTGGCAGGGTTTGAAAAGACTGATTCTGATTTTGAAAGAAGTTCTACTGTGGATAAAATGCTATCAAACAGCATCACATGCTACAGAGAAATCTTTCATAGAATGAAGAGTCAGCTGATGTGGCAAACGTCACTGTTGTCTTATTTTAAGAAATTGCCACAGCCACCTACCCCAACCTTCAGCAACCACCACCCTGATCAGTCAGCAGCCCTCAACACTGAGGCAAGATCCTCCACCAGCAAAAAGATTACAACTCACTGAAGGCCCAGATGATCATTAGCATTGTTTAGCAATAACCTTTCTAATTTTTTAAAATTTATTTTGTATTTATTTTTGGCAGCTGACCAGTACTGGGAAATAATGACATTTAATTATGTACATTGTTTTTTTTAAGACATAATGCTATTACACATTTAACAGACTACAGTATAGTGTAAATATAACTTTTATATGCACTGGAAAACCAGAAGTTCATGTGACTCGCTTTAGCACTCATTCATTTCATCGCGATACTTGCTTTACCGTGGTGGTCTGGAACCAAACCCACAGTATCTCTGAAGTATGCCTATACATTAATAGTAGATTCTACATGAAAACGGATACATGCATTAATATATATAAATATAACATACAAGGGTACTTGAAAAAGTTTGTGGAAAAGTGGAATTAAAAGATAATATGAATCCTTCCATGAAGTTTTTGAAGACCCCTCATACATATAGTAGAACTAGCAATAATCATTTCCCTAAGGGGAAAAGTTAAACATCACTTTGTAATCTGTTTGGAAAATTCATTCATTCAAAAACTACCTTTTTAAAATGTATCAAGTCCTCTTTTTAGCACTAAAGAACCAACGAGATAAAAGGTAGTTTCTATCCTCACAGAACTCCATGGAGAAAGCAGAGAGGAGCATATAGGAAGGACTCTGAAGTCTGAGAAAGCTTCCCCGACCTGAAAGGGGAAAGAAGGTAAGGGAGTACAGAAGTAGAATAAGAGTTCGCTAGCAGAGAGGAAGTGTGGGAGGCCTTTAAGTGAGATAGCATGGCAAATCAGAAACAGCAAAAAAAAAAAAAAAGAAAGACGAAAGGAAGAAAAAGACGGGAGAGAGAATGCACCACAGGGGAAGAGGATGTTCTTGAAATGTAAGCTGTGACCAGATTATGTAAGAACAAAGGTGTTGAAGAGTTGGAATGCATTGGGCATGGCTTCCTAAACAGTTGTAAGCAGAAGGGATGGCATCGGTAAGCACAGTAGTTAAGAGCTGAGGTTACAGAACCGGACTGCCTGAATTTAAATTCCAGCTCTGCCATTCAAAAATTGTGTGACTTGCGACGAATTACTTAAACCTCTTGTGCCTCTATTTCCTCATCTATAAAATGGGGATAACAACACAGCCTATTTTATAGTATTGTTGTGAGGATCAAATGAATTAATATATCAAAAGCACTTAAAACGGTGGCTGGCAGATAGTAACATCTTAGTAATTAATATTAATATTATTAAAGTTGCATTTTTGGAAGATACAGAATGAAGATAAGAAAACATAATAAGTTATATCTGGAGTGTTATCTTTATTTTTCCTCAATTTTATGATATACTTTATGTGTGCTTTGTAATGATAATTTGGTGTTTATTAAGTATAAAAGCATGTTTTCTTAACAATATTGAAATAAGAGTAGACTTCCATTTTCCTGTATTGTACAATCTAAAAATAAAAGAGTATGAACTAGATAATTCTGAAAATCCTTTTCATAACTAGGATTCTTTCTGATTACCAAGACTGATGAAAAGGAAATACTTAGTATCAAACGGTTAACTGCAATGTTTAATACTTCAATTTCACCCCAAAAGTGTAGTTCAGAATACAGTGTAACTCTTTAATATCCTTTTCCCCTCAGGAATGATATAGTAAACACCTGTGTACAACTGTACCCCAAATGAGTTACACTGCAATGAAAATGGGGGAAGGAGACATGGGCAAATCTGAACTTGTACTTGCAGATACAGATCACCCAATCCGCAAAAACGTTATGCAAAAGGCATTTTCACTAATGCTAAACCTACCACACATGACAGAATACAAAGACAGTCCATAAATGAAATCCTCTAAGAACAACTACAAATTACAAACACACAGATTTAATTTTTCAAGTCACTTTGCTTGCTGTGAAGCAGGAAAAAGCACAATCATTCAAAAGAGGAATTTTTTTAAAAAGCTATAAATCATCTATGTTGTAGGCAATTAAATTTTTAAAAATTAACTAGGGCACTGGGACCATTAATAGGTCCAATGGTCCACATAATATTTTCTTAAATTCAATGTCTTTCCAAGGAAAACTCTGTTAATGGCAGACCACATACCAAATCCTAAATCCTACATATCTGAAAATAAAGGCATATGATCTCCACATACTCAATATGGTACTGATGTAACTGTAAGAGCTTTAGTCCCAGTTTTACACTGGGATGGACAAAAGGTGGTAGGAAGTTGGAAAGCAAAAGTTTTCAATATAGTCGCAGACAATAAAAATTATAAAAGATATAAGTAAGCCTCTTTCTCATTAACTGAGGTTAAAATAGGATTAATTTTCCCTCTTCGACGATGGACTTTTATTTTAGCCTACAAGAGGTTAATTTCTCATGCAAAAAAAAAAAAAAAAAAAAAAAACCACCAACAACAAGTAAATTCAGAGTTAAATGAATTAATGCTGTACTCAATTGCAAGATGCATTTTAAAACTACCAAAGTTTGCATAGCAAAGCTCAATGAACATTATAAAGTATTCTAAGTAAAATGTGAGTTTAACAATAAGGTGGCAAATATTAAAATTAAATCAAACCAAGAATGAAGTCTGAAGTAGATATATGATTTTCTACTGTAATTCATATTCCATAATCCAATCCAATCCAATCCTCCATAATCATACAGATTTAGAAACCAAAAATCTTGTAATACGGAAAGTCATGGTCAATGAACATAGCCTCTATGGGAAAAAATAGAGTTGGTGAACTTCTCTGGTGAACCCATGAAAGCCCCTTTGTTTTAAATTAAATAATGAAGATAGCAAATAAAGAGTATCAATGGTATTTTAAATTAGTAATAAATATGGCTAATTCCTAGCTATCATGCCTTGCCTGAGAAGCTTTCAAGACTTCCCTCCACCAACAAAGATGTTCTTCAATTCACCTGGCTTTGCAATAGATAATACTCCATTCTTTCTTTTAACACTCAATGCCTAATTATATGACTGAGTTGTTGACTCTCCCCAATTCCCAGGCTACAAAAAGCTTCGGCAAATAAAGAGTATCAATGGTATTTTAAATTAGTAATAAATATGGCTAATTCCTACCTATCATGCCTTGCCTGAGAAGCTTTCAAGACTTCCCTCCACCAACAAAGATGTTCTTCAATTCACCTGGCTTTGCAATAGATAATACTCCATTCTTTCTTTTAACACTCAATGCCTAATTATATGACTGAGTTGTTGACTCTCCCCAATTCCCAGGCTACAAAAAGCTTCTCCATTATGTCTATTTTAAAAATCAATACTGAAAAGATAGAGCTTGAGTCTGGTCTCTAATATTTGCTGTCATGTCATCTTAGCACCATTCCTGACAACTTAATACCAGAACCTGGTCCCTTAGCCCTCTTATACAAGTTCTCCTCTCCCTAAAGACACTCAAGAGTAACTCTAAGGATGGATTTTCTTTGTCTCAGTTTTTCTTTTCCTTCCCAGGGTTACATTACAAAAATCTTTACTCCTCTCTACAGTTTACTTTACCCCCAACTGAAATAATTCAAATTAAAATTCTTATAGTGGCAGAAAAGTTACAAAGTCTACCAAAATATACCAAACGTTGAGTAGGAAGAATCTGCACTTGCTGTAAGAACAAAGGTCTTTGTTATCACACATGCTTTCCAATAGGAACTCCATTAACCACCACTTCCTTATGTATATGGTGCAATTAAAAAAAAAGAACAAGCAAGACAACTATCACTATTATTTTATAATACTGTCTGGAAGCTTTAACAAATGCAGTAAGAAAGGAAAGTTAATAAATGACATTAGATCCTCAGAATTAGGTATTGGCTAAATAGAAACGTACTAAAAAAAAATAGCTTTCCTATATGTCAGGAATAACAAATTATAT